>NW_019384353.1:587270-712824 GCF_000671375.1 Centruroides sculpturatus | reverse complement strand
ATATCTATTACCCATAATTATCTCGTTACAATTTTCAATATTTATTTTATATTATTTACTAATGTTAAATTCTATTCCGCTTCGATTTCCAAATTGCTTCAAATACGAAAGAATCGACGATTTTTCGTGTCTTTTGCCAGCTAAATTGTCAAAGACATTCTTATTCCACACACTAATTTCACTCTGTAAATGCATTTTTATACATTTACAGAACCATTTTATCATGAAAATGTCGAACAAATTTTTTTATTGAAGCGTGTATATTTAACTTAGGCATTGGCCTTTCTCTTTTAATAATGTTTTCTTTTTCATTATATGATCTCGAGCCAAAACTTTTTTAAAATAAATTTTCAATATCGCAATTACATTCCGAATCGCTAGCCACGATATAAGGGCTAAAATTAAAAATAAAATTATAAAAACTTACTCGGTGAAATAAAATGTGTGATGGATGTACAGTAGAACCCCTCTAATCCGTCACCTTTGGGACCGGGGGTATGGTCGGAACTCAAAAAAGGTCGGATTATCAGAAAAAAGTAAAATAAAGAATCTTCCCTTTGTCCAGTCTTTGTAGCACTGCTAATTTTTCATTTAATGAAAGAGTAACGTGTGTACGTTTCACTCCTGATATGTTGAAAACACACACAAAACTGTACACGTACACACAATGTAAAACATATACTGTAACGAACACAGAAGAACCGGATTGACGGATTAGCCGAAGGAAAACTAGAGGGGTTCTACTGTACTTCTTAAGTAGAATAAGTCGAAACCAGTTACTTTGTACTCGAATATTTGTAATCACGGGAAAAAAGTGGAAAGACAAATTTTTATGACAACGGATACATAAATCGTAAATTTAAGGAAAATAAATTCTGGAGCTTTTTATGTACCTCGTGCATCTCTCTAGTTCATTAAATTTAGTTGTAAATGACGCTGTCGAAGTAACGGTTAATTTTTAAACATTATACAAGAATTATACACGTTTTTTTCTACATCCCCTTAAAGATGGGATGTACGAAATCGTAATATCACTGGTTTAACATCGAAATCCGTGAGTAATATAAAAAATATTTTAATGGTTTTTTTTAACTCCCATCAACTATACAGAGCTATCGTAAAAACATAGCAGTAAATTCTTATCGGTTGGGTTAAGTTATAAATCTACTCGTTATTCACGCAATCGAAATATCTAGTGGGTGGGCGGCTAACAGCCAAGAACCGGTCCTTTATAGAATTGGAATCGTTATATGTGTGTAGCTTCCACCCAAGGTCGTAGGCTTCCACCGGCTAAACCGGGTGAGGTTGTTGCTCTAAGCGCATGCGCAAATCTGGCTTTTTGGAATCTGAAAGTTTCAGAGATTCCACTCCCCCACTAATATTCGAATATACAGAAGCAATTTTTTTTTCACGTGTAGTATAGAAATTTGTAATAAGATACATAATGCGGTTATAAATAAAATATCGTGCGATTATTTTCGTATAATTAAAATTAATATTTATTTATTTTTTAGAAAATACGAGGGAAGCGGCGCTTCCACCGCTTCTAATGACGGCATGCCACTGCTATTATATGCCTTGCCTTGCCTTATTATATGCCTCGATTAACCTCGCGCCGAACGTTTACAACATCCCGTGACTCAATAAACGTCGCGCATTGACTCACGGGAAATTTGTTAAAAAAATGGCGGATACATTTAAAATCGAGGTTTACAAGCGAAGGTAAATAAACAAATTAAACTATTTTAAAGTATTTATAAAATGTTTAAATTAATAGGTAGAAATATAGATCCGTATGACGCGATCGAGACGTTAAGATTTAACCTTTGAATGAAGGGGTGGCGACCCCCCTCTGTGCAAACAATAAATGTCTAATGAACCGTACCCTTACGCGCGACCCTTCCCGAGATATAGCCCTCCGAAAATTATTCTACGGGTCAAGTGACCGCCGTTTGCCACAATTTACCCTGCGAATGATCGGGTCGGCGATCCCCCCAAGTGTGCGCGAGTGCACGTTAATTTTTTTTTTTTTTTTTGCGCGGTAGACTCCCTTTTGACCACGGTGTCACGTGACCGGAAATGACGTAGGCGAATTTTGAAGGGCTTATATCTCGCAAAGGGATATGCTACCTTTGACTTTATTGTTCGCTCAGGGGGCTACAGTTTGGGGGGTTGCCACCCCTTCATTCGGAGGGTAAATCTTACCATTGGGACTTTAACGGAGCTGTAGAGCATATTGATAGGAACAAAATAGTCAAAGGAACCGTGCCTCATGGAAATTTGTAAATCGTCATACATTTTCACACATATCACAACAATATTGACATGTATAAAGAGTCATTTTATTCCATTTAACAGCTTATATTCAAAATCACAGTTGTTTAAAACTGATATAATTCTATTTTATATTGACAATGCATATAAATACAAGTCGAACCTTTAATAAAATTTTCTGGCATAAACATAAAACTCACTGTTCTCGGAGACGGTGGTTATGTACAATTAATCTGTATACATTTCAACAATTCTTCCCAAAAACTCTAGTTTACAAGTGTCCATTATTTGAGATTCGATTGTATTTTATATAATTGATATGTGGCATGCAGTTACTATTTATTTAAAAACAATGTGTAAGTTTTATTTATACAAATATACAATCGTCAATGTATGAAACACGGAAGAAATCAATGCTTTTGTATCTGTTCCATTTGGTAAGGATATTTGGTGCATTCTATTAGAAAATATAATGATGATGGAACAAGTGTACATAAAATATTCTAGATATTTTAATGGGAAATTCTAAATGGATGGTAATTTTGAGCTTCTGTGACATTACCAAAGATGAAGTTTTAATGAGAAGGGAATGTAATGGACTTTACATTTTATAAATCAATTAACTTATTTGCTAGACATTAAATTTTAGAAGAATATTGTACAATAAATCTCAATTAATAGATAGAACATTTTAAGAAGAGCATTAAAATATTAAACAGGATTATATATTCTACAACTATTTTAATGTCTTCCTATAATAATTCTTTATTTACGTTAGAGCTTATCTTCAACCCCTTTTCCTATCATTATCAACGAACTTCGTTTACCATTAAAAAATTAATAGAGAAAATTGACTAATTTACATTCATCTACTTAAAATTCTATAGAAATTCCACAGAGGAAGTACACAGTCATATTAAAAATTCAGTACGAATTTATTGCATAAATTTCATAGTAATATTCACTGTTTCAGTTTAGTACGGATACTTCACAAATTTCATTTATGAAATTTATGCAAGAATTTAGATTCTATCATGAACAGGAAATGAAAACTGCTGATGTTTTGCCCCGATTAACAATATAAGAACTTCTGAAGTAAACCGGAAATTACGTTATTTCAATTCAAATCTTATCCCCCGAAAGGAGTTAAGCGAAAGCATTAAAATGTATTCTTGAATATGTCGTTTATCGTATAGTATTACTCAGTATTATAATATTAAATAGTAATGTGTTTAATTATTTTGATTTTTGACTTCGAGCTTAAGAAAAAACATTAACGCAGATTGTTATACAGTAGAGCGTCGTTTATCCGAAAGTCGGTTATCCGAAACATCGGTTATCTCAAGGACTTCCAGTCGACAAATTTAAATTTTCGCCAGTGCTGTGGCGCTGTAATCTTTGGCTATGTCTTCGGCTACTCAAATATTTTACGTTTTTGATACTAAATTAACTTCTGAAGTATAATTTTTTATTGTTTTTATATTTTTCAATATATTTATTTTGTTTGTACAAAATAAAAAAATAATTTTTAACGATACAATAGTCTTCGTTAGGCTTAACATCGACGAAAATTCAACGCGAAGCGACACGCAACGGAGAAAAATTTCAACACGGGATAAATTAATATATTTTTTCGTACATAATTGGTTATCCGAAAAATAAGTTATCCGAACAACCCCAGTCCCCAATTGATTCGGATAAACGACGCTCTACTGTATTAAAACAGTCATTCTTACATCTCTTTTGTATTTTGCACTATAATTTCTTGTATTTCATTTCCATCATAAAACATTGTATTTACGGTATTACTTTATATTTATGAGTTTTCGATGTGTATTATTTACTGTTATACTGTATTTTTCATTATATTTTTCAACATTTCTAGAAATTCTTCTTATAATTGTTTTAATAATAATTAAATTATGACGCGTGTACTAATACTTACAGTTCATTATTATTTTCAAAGATATACTTTTGTAAGATCGACTGAAATCACGAAAAAATTTTGTCCTATTTTAAGGAAATTTAACAGTTTTACATAAATTGAAACACGCTTATGTACAGTACAATAAATGTATACGAGGCTCTTAAATGAAATGAGGTGTGTTCGTGAATGAAGTTAAGTAGAATGGGTTTACATCGATATTTTATTTTCATTTTTACGTTTTCTCTGTTATATATGACACAGAAAAAGTATGGCAATCGGTGAAAAAAAAAGATGCCCAAGATTTTTACATTTTGGATTTAGGACACCTGAAATGTCGAGAAATCCAAAAAAAGTCTGTGGTAAGTTTTGTATGTATGGATGTTAGTGTGTGTATATGTGTGTGGGTATGTGTGGTAGAATAAATATGTGTCTAAATTACGAAATAATTGAATTACTATTGTTACACCATTTAAAGATTTTATAAAGATTTGTGTAAAAACTGGCGCAAGTAATTTGGATTACTTCCCCCTATATTTTCGATAGTACAAAACTTTGTGTAATTAAATCGACTATGAAACAAAGTTTTATATTCAAGTACGAGACATAAACCACACGACTTTTATTGATTAATGATAAAATTTTCATAATTATAATTATTACATGAATTGTAACGTTACCAAGAACATAGACTGGTATTCTATAAATAGTATTTAAGACTGTATTAAAACTACATATAATAACACCACATTCAACCCTCTGAACACAGACAGAAACAAAAGAAACAACCGTTATTCGAAAGCGACTGTTGTTTAGAAGATAATTTTTATACATTTCTGTTCAAAAAGTGAATAAATAAATAGAAAATTTTCTGAAAAAAATGGTTGTTATTGGAGATAAAACTATATAATATATGTAATTTCAATACAATAATCGCTATTAACAAATACAAAAATACAATTTCCATTTACTACATTTTTGTAAGTTGCATAGAGTTTTGCCTTAATAATACATTTTACATTCAATATTAACATTTCTATTAACGTATGGTGTAGACTATAATTTTCTCATTATGATTAAACAACATTAAATACATAATTAACGGTATGACATAATGCACATTAAGTATATTTATATTGAAAACAAATTCTTGAATTGCTCCAATTAAAAATTATAAATCTGTCTTTTCATTTTATTTATCAATATTCTGCAATTCACTACAATTTATAAGTTTAATTACTAAGATCTTTAAATATTATTTATGTTTCGAAATTTATTCATTTTCTTCAACTATGATTCCATTAAGTTAGATTCAAATTCGAATTCACGACAAGCTAGAAAATTGAATCATGATAATGCTGTAAGTGAGAATTACACCAAAAATAGCCACAACAAACTTTCTATTCAGATAAAACATTTCGCATCCGGAAAATTTGGGTAGGACTTGCATGGATCTCATATAAAATCGATAAGTGCGTTCTTGCAATGGCTTAATATTACTATCTGACGATGCTTTGTAGATAGCATTTAATAATTTCGTGGCTGCTTTAGTTACATTCGAAGAAGAAAAGCATACGTCACAAAAGTAAAAGAGTTGAAATATGCAAAAAGTAATAAATACTGATACAAAAAATAATACTCTGGGCTTTATTATAAATTGAGTAAATACGCCAATTTCAAAAACGGTATTCCCAACAATTACAATTGGCCAAAGGAATAATACCGGAGAGTAAAGATCTTGAATACGATTTATGATATCTACCAATTGAGTGTACTTATTTGATATGAAAAGAATTTTCTTATTTTCGTCATTATCAGATATTAAAAGTTTCTTGCGTAAATAATCTAAAGAATATTCTAATTCTTTGCATAAATAAGAAAAGAAAAGCAGCAAGAAATTATTTTGCATACATAAAAACAATTGAAAACAACACACTACAATGAATATAATCACCGACGAATTCATTTCAGTACCGATAAAATTCGATTGAAATGTTCGAATTTTATCCTTTGAATGAATTTCTGTACCAATATGAATAAAATATGTTGATGTTAGATGAATTATAGCATAAATCCATATTAAAATACATCTAAATAATAATAATATCGTATTTTTCATACTCTTATTTTCATTTTTATCTAAAATTTCGTACATATTTAGTATATTAAATAACAATTTTTTTCTTAATGATGTGAAAGTGATACAAGAATATGAAGTAAAATGTAAATGAAACAGAAAAATACAGGAAAATAAACGTATACATTATAATTGATTGCTTGTACATTATTATAAATGCAAAAGAAACATAGGCAACTGGAACCATTGTAGCGCCAAACAGCATGAAGACAGTATGCAAAGAATATTTATTTTCAAATTTTAAGCCAAGAATATTCATATTTATCATTAATGGCTTCCAATGACTCTGTAAGTCAGCCATGTTGTCTCCATTGCTTTCAGATTCATCTTGAGATGAAAATACTTGAACTTTATTCATTTTCTTANACTACACAACACCGCAATATAATACGAGCCTGACATACGATGATTAAACTATAAATCCCTATAATACCACTAACACAATACGTTAACATTTATACTTGCATGCTTATGATGAATTCATACAAGTCCTTTTACGATGCCTTGCACGGAACTCTTGTAAGTTTTCGGTATGAAAAAAAAACTCCAATTAGTAGCTCCAAGTCCACACACAGAACCAACAATCCACAGAACAATACTACCAGTGCCGTTTTGTGACTTTTTATAACAATATCTCTCTGGCGGAAACAGATTAACGACACTACTTTATTTTCAGACAAAAATAAATAAAACTTTTAAAATATTTCATTTATAACATTTTTCGTGACTTATCAACAGCAAACACTTTCGACTTATTTTTACTGCAAACGCTTCGAGTTAATTTACGTACCTCGTTTATAAAATTTACATAAAACAATTTACGATACCTAAGCAACAAATTTGATATAAATTTTATCAATTTAAAATATCAACATATTTTATTAACCTAATGAAATATTTCATAAGTTTTCTCGTTTACTAAAACACGTGTCAACAGATTCATTTGCATTTCTTGCCAGCATTGGAAGAAAACGGACAGCTGGATTAAATATTAAAGAAGCTAGACAACGGCTGTTTTTAAATTACAATACAACTCGACACATAGTTGCTAAATATAGAAACACTAGGATACTTGAAGAGGGGTCTACAGCATCAATTCAACACTTCAAAAACATAACACAATAGTCAAAGATATTAAAAGGATAATTGGAAAAAGTTGGCAGATAACGTTGAAAGCTATTGCTAATTTCATCTATGAGGAACATAATGTCTTTAGTAGTGATCACACTTAGCGATTTCCAGACGCAACTGCAATAAGAGAGAGTTGCGTGCACCTTGTCATATTGGCATTGTATCTCGAAAACACCTAATATTATAATAAACCAACTAGTAAAGTAGAGAAATATGTGTTAAAATAAGAATACATTTCTTTTTTCATATTCACATGAATTTTTACATTACACAAACTGCAAACAGTAGCATCAGAGTTGAAGGAGATTCAGTTTAAGCTATATTTCAAAATTCATTTCTCATCTGTTTTATATTCTGCACAATGTAAACATATGAAAACTATAAAATTTATTGTGAATCTTTCATTTTGAAAAGTAGTTCTACGAAAGGTATTGATAAACTGCGGAATGAATGCCTAAATGTGTACGTAAGAACTTTTAGTAAAAAAATGTAAACACAAATAACGAGTTTCACGGCATTATTTTCAACAGAATCGCTCGAAGCGCTAATACATTATATATATAACCCATTGAACCTGTATCCGTCCGCATAACGGTATGAAAAAAACGGGCACTAGAGGCGCCCTAGCGAAGATTTTAAATTAACAATAAATTATTTTTATTTGTAATAGGAATTTATTATTGATACGAATTTATTATTTATACCACGGAATGATATAAATNAGTTGTCTACATTGCTTTCAGATTCATCTTGAGATGAAAATACTTGAACTTTATTCATTTTCTTATTACTGAATATAATTACATTATATTAAAATTTACAAAATGTTTTACTATACTAATATTTAATTAAATAGTGCTTACTTACTTTTTGAATATATATTGATAAACTGGAAATGTTTCCTTTACCATTCGCTTTACGTAATTTTCTATATAAAAGAATAAAAATAAGGGTTAAAAGACAGTCGGATGGCCTTGGCAATTAATGTCCATAAAGAGAAAAGAGTTATAAATGCAATATACAGTGTGGTTATAAGTAAACTGATCTTATTCACACCCATGTAGAGCCCGTTCTGCTTATCGGATTTTGATGAAACTTGGTGTTTACGTATGCTTTTATGTTATTGTTAATCATGCCCTTACAGATGAAAGTGAGAGCATTGCTGGTAAAACTGTTTTGTCATAATGGTAGCAATAGCTTAGCAGTACTGCGAGAATATTGACATTTAAAACGATTGCAAAAGGGACCCATGTCAAAGAATGGTTCGAAAAACATGATTATGAAATTTGAAGAGACTAAAGACTTGGGTATGTGCTGCCGGGAAGAAATTGTTAAAGAAGTCGCTGTTGCAGTGGTTGACAGAGCCTCCAGTTCACAATATTATTCAAGAACTAGACCAGTGTCTGGTTGTAAGGATTCCTAAAAATAACATTATAGGAAGATTAGGTCGCTAGCTGAATTGAAAGCCAGCGTTACACGCCACGTTGCTGAAATTTCTCTGAATACGGTCAGTTTAATTATAACCCCTGTATATAAGCAAATTTAAATTGTTAATTTAATATATTTTTCTATGAAAGTTTTATTCCAATGCAATGTATACTACTATTTAAAAAAATATATTTGATTACGTGAGTATCATTTCGGTAGTTTCCGTTACTTTTTTCTCACTTTATTCCGCCGAAAAGTGTTTAACACGTGTGAGTAACAAGATGTCTTCTTTGGGCCCAGATTAAAGATGATTACATTGGCATATAAATATTAAAATTAATGGCTTAAATGATTAATTTTAAAATTAGTAAAATGGCTGATTCATTCTTCGTCAGAGCCCGCAAAATACATCTCGTTAGTCACCTGCGTTTTCACTGGTTGATTTAAATCAACACACCAAAAAAGTTCTGGGAATGAAATTTTATTGGCACATTACTTGATACAAGGCGACATTAGTAGCTCGGGTCGTACGAATCCGGTGACATTCGAACGTCTCTGCAAGTGACTTTTGAATTTTGTATCTCAGCCCGTAAAGAAAATAGGGAAACAATGTCAATTATAATCTTATAGCACATGAAAAATACGTATTATTAATTTTCAGTATAATCTGAATTATTCGAAATAGGTACCCGGAACGAACTGTCAAATATGATAAATAAAGGCATCCCTGCATAACAAAATTGCAATGTGAGAATGGTTAAACGGGCAGTTAGGTTTAAGTTAGTAATGATGTGATAATTAGATTAGCTCTGTTTTATTTTACAGCGTTTGATATTGTATATTAAATCGTATTATTTGCATATCTTTATCACTGCTAAGCTAAAGTAATCGCACATAAACCCGCATTGTATTTTTGTATTCAGTGAAGCGCCGCTAGCCCCTTGAGCAGCGAAGTAATTCACCTGTCAAATTTAATTAACAGACTTCCAAGATACTACATGATATTTCGAATGCAATAAAACCAAATATTTTTCAAATGCTACAACTTAATTTCCCTATTCCATTAGAGACTGAGGTTACAGCAACCCTATTCGATAGAAGAACTGGAAAGGATGGAAACTGGCATCAGTGTTTAGCATATTATGCATTGCAAAAGGGTCTAAGTAATTGCCCTATTAATTTTTAATATAAAAGGCCATTGAGGTTTGTTATCATTTATTATGTCAGTGAGGTTTGTTATCATTCTGTATAAGAAATAACGACAATCATATTTCCGTTAAAGTGCATTAGTAAGACAATTAATTCTAAGCTAACAGAATTTAAACATTTGAAATATAAACGAAGAATAAATTTTATACAAAATGTAAAATGTTTTAAATTTTGTGTTGTAATTAACATATTAAAGAAACTACAAAAAATTGTATTAACTTACGAGAAATATTGAAGGTTTGTTAGTTCATGGAGCCTTTGATAAAAAATACACTTCATCGATTGATTTTGTTGCAAATAATGTCGAGAAAGTCATTATTTCTCTTTACATTTCTTTATTACAAGTTCTTGTGTATACATTCTTAATAATAACAATAATAAAACAAAGTTTATCTATAAAAACAAGTAAAAACGGTTTGTTTACATTACGACTTTTCAAAATGTAATATAAAATAATGTGACAAATTACTTTATATTTCCTATACATCATTATTGTTGTCAGAATAAAATGGGTGTGAAATGCGTTTTCTTTTTAATTATATTTTTATGGGTACTAAGAAGGCCTTTTTTTAATACTGATTTACTCATCTTGGAATAGGCCAGGCCCACAAAGTGAGTGCATTAATGGCTTCCAATGACCCTGCAAGTTGTCTCCATTGCTTTCAGATTCATCTTGAGATGAAAATACTTGAACTTTATTCATTTTCTTGTTACTGAATATAATTACATTATATTAAAATTTACAAAATGTTTTAATATACTAAATATTTAATTAAATAGTGCTTACTTACTTTTTGAATATATATTGATAAACTGGAAATGTTTCCTTTACCATTCGCTTTACGTAATTTTCTATATAAAAGAATAAAAATAAGGGTTAAAAGACAGTCGGATGGCCTTGGCAATTAATGTCCATAAAGAGAAAAGAGTTATAAATGCAATATACAGTGTGGTTATAAGTAAACTGATCTTATTCACACCCATGTAGAGCCCGTTCTGCTTATCGGATTTTGATGAAACTTGGTGTTTACGTATGCTTTTATGTTATTGTTAATCATGCCCTTACAGATGAAAGTGAGAGCATTGCTGGTAAAACTGTTTTGTCATAATGGTAGCAATAGCTTAGCAGTACTGCGAGAATATTGACATTTAAAACGATTGCAAAAGGGACCCATGTCAAAGAATGGTTCGAAAAACATGATTATGAAATTTGAAGAGACTAAAGACTTGGGTATGTGCTGCCGGGAAGAAATTGTTAAAGAAGTCGCTGTTGCAGTGGTTGACAGAGCCTCCAGTTCACAATATTATTCAAGAACTAGACCAGTGTCTGGTTGTAAGGATTCCTAAAAATAACATTATAGGAAGATTAGGTCGCTAGCTGAATTGAAAGCCAGCGTTACACGCCACGTTGCTGAAATTTCTCTGAATACGGTCAGTTTAATTATAACCCCTGTATATAAGCAAATTTAAATTGTTAATTTAATATATTTTTCTATGAAAGTTTTATTCCAATGCAATGTATACTACTATTTAAAAAAATATATTTGATTACGTGAGTATCATTTCGGTAGTTTCCGTTACTTTTTTCTCACTTTATTCCGCCGAAAAGTGTTTAACACGTGTGAGTAACAAGATGTCTTCTTTGGGCCCAGATTAAAGATGATTACATTGGCATATAAATATTAAAATTAATGGCTTAAATGATTAATTTTAAAATTAGTAAAATGGCTGATTCATTCTTCGTCAGAGCCCGCAAAATACATCTCGTTAGTCACCTGCGTTTTCACTGGTTGATTTAAATCAACACACCAAAAAAGTTCTGGGAATGAAATTTTATTGGCACATTACTTGATACAAGGCGACATTAGTAGCTCGGGTCGTACGAATCCGGTGACATTCGAACGTCTCTGCAAGTGACTTTTGAATTTTGTATCTCAGCCCGTAAAGAAAATAGGGAAACAATGTCAATTATAATCTTATAGCACATGAAAAAATACGTATTATTAACTTTCAGTATAATCTGAATTATTCGAAATAGGTACCCGGAACGAACTGTCAAATATGATAAATAAAGGCATCCCTGCATAACAAAATTGCAATGTGAGAATGGTTAAACGGGCAGTTAGGTTTAAGTTAGTAATGATGTGATAATTAGATTAGCTCTGTTTTATTTTACAGCGTTTGATATTGTATATTAAATCGTATTATTTGCATATCTTTATCACTGCTAAGCTAAAGTAATCGCACATAAACCCGCATTGTATTTTTGTATTCAGTGAAGCGCCGCTAGCCCCTTGAGCAGCGAAGTAATTCACCTGTCAAATTTAATTAACAGACTTCCAAGATACTACATGATATTTCGAATGCAATAAAACCAAATATTTTTCAAATGCTACAACTTAATTTCCCTATTCCATTAGAGACTGAGGTTACAGCAACCCTATTCGATAGAAGAACTGGAAAGGATGGAAACTGGCATCAGTGTTTAGCATATTATGCATTGCAAAAGGGTCTAAGTAATTGCCCTATTAATTTTTAATATAAAAGGCCATTGAGGTTTGTTATCATTTATTATGTCAGTGAGGTTTGTTATCATTCTGTATAAGAAATAACGACAATCATATTTCCGTTAAAGTGCATTAGTAAGACAATTAATTCTAAGCTAACAGAATTTAAACATTTGAAATATAAACGAAGAATAAATTTTATACAAAATGTAAAATGTTTTAAATTTTGTGTTGTAATTAACATATTAAAGAAACTACAAAAAATTGTATTAACTTACGAGAAATATTGAAGGTTTGTTAGTTCATGGAGCCTTTGATAAAAAATACACTTCATCGATTGATTTTGTTGCAAATAATGTCGAGAAAGTCATTATTTCTCTTTACATTTCTTTATTACAAGTTCTTGTGTATACATTCTTAATAATAACAATAATAAAACAAAGTTTATCTATAAAAACAAGTAAAAACGGTTTGTTTACATTACGACTTTTCAAAATGTAATATAAAATAATGTGACAAATTACTTTATATTTCCTATACATCATTATTGTTGTCAGAATAAAATGGGTGTGAAATGCGTTTTCTTTTTAATTATATTTTTATGGGTACTAAGAAGGCCTTTTTTTAATACTGATTTACTCATCTTGGAATAGGCCAGGCCCACAAAGTGAGTGTCCGAGTAGTGAGGAACAAAACCGACGGTTCATGAAAAATTCACGGAAATTTTTGTTCGCCCAGGTATTAAGTATGAATTTTATCTATTTGAAATTTGGAAGCTGCAGATTCAGTAAATAATGAATTAAAGTAACAAACGTTTAGATTTTAATAATCAAATAAATTGAAAATAAACTACAACAGATTTAAATTATTACTTTTTTTTATTGAAAATTAAATCTACCTTTTTTAATTACAGGATACTTCGGATGCTATTAACACTTCCGACATCTTGATGAATTAATACTTCAGACATCTTAAAATTACATTATAGTATAATAAGTTAAATAGAATAAAAGTTTAATAATGAAATTTTTGTTTATATACAAATATGAACTATGATAAATGTATAAATTATTAAAAATATTTTTAAAAATGCATATTTTTATAATACAGTAGAGCGTCGATTATCCGAAGTCAATTATCCGAAAGAATGCCAATCGAAAAATTTAGATTTTTGCTAGTGCTGTGGCGCTGCAATCTTGGGCTACTCAAATATTTTACGTTTTTGATACTAAATTAACTTTTGAAGTATAATTTTTTATTGTTTTTATATTTTTCAATATATTTATTTTGTTTGTACAAAATAAAAAAATAATTTTTAACGATACAATAGTCTTCGTTAGGTTTAACATCGACGAAAATTCAACGCAAAGCGACACGCAACGGAGAAAAATTTCAACATCGGATACATTGAACAAATTTTTCGTACATAATCTGTTATCCGAAATACCAGTTATCCGAACAATCCCAGTCCCCAATTGATTCGGTTAATCGACGCTCTACTGTATTTACATTAACTTTGAATATAAGATATTCAAATATTACAAGCGTATGTATTTCTATTAATCTTTTATATTCAGTTGAAATGATGTTTTTTTATCCGGCAGTCTAAACAGTCACTGGAGTGCTCCAACTACCCGTGTATTGATAGTTACATAATGTAACAGCAGCACATATTTAGTCCTCATTACTTCGTACTCACTTAAAGTGATTACATAAGTATTATACTGTAGTACTTCGAAGCACATTACTTATATAATCACTAATTTTATATTACATAAAAGGGATGAACTACTACAGAAGATAACGAAGAAATTGCAATAGCCTTTATTTCTATAATGATGCTTGATTTAATCTGAGAAATGTGCATTTTATTCATACGTTGAGTCTTATTGTTAAATATGGTTCCAGTTATCTTATGACACAACTTTCAAGTTTTCTTCATTTACATCTTTGTTCTTAGTTTTATCAACTTTTATAGGATTATTATTAGAGTTTATACATATGTAATAAAGACAAATATATTTTAAAACATAGATTATTCATTCATTATTGAAAATTGAATCATAAGAATACTATAAGTGATTATAATACCAACAATAGTTACGAATAGAGTATTATCCACATTAAAAAATCCCCAAGCAGAAAATTTCGGCATGTCTTGCAGAACTCTCATATAAAATCGAAAAGTTTCCTCTTTTAGAAACCTGTCGTTGCCATCAACGGATGCCTTATAAATGGCATTTAAAACATTCTTAGCTGTTTTACTTAAGCTTGAAGTGGAAAAACAAACATCAGAAAACAAATAAAATTGAAATACCGAATAACAAAAGAAATGCATTATATAAAAATACAATTCTGCATCTTCATTAAGAATAAAACCGATATTGAATATAACGTTGCAAGTAAACAAGATCGTCCAACAGAATAATATTGGAGAATAAATAACTTCTATGTGGTGTATAGTATCTAACAACTGTGTATATTTATTCATTACTAAATTAATATCTTCTCTTTTGCCTATACGATTAAAAATTAATTTGTTTAAAGAACTTTCGAACTTTTTGCAAATATTCGAAAAGAAAAGGACCATTAAATTACTTTGAATAAATAGAAATAAGAAAAAAAACCATGCAAAAATATACGAAATTGTAGAATTTTGCAATTCATAATTAATGAAATTCGTTCGGATCGTAGTTGTTCCATCTAATTTAAATAACATTTTATTGCGATTAAAATAGAAAATCTGCAGAAGGATTGTATTATCAAGACAAATTAGAAAGCATTTAAGGTATAGAACTTTCTTTACAACGTCTTTCTTGTTTAAAATTTCATATATTTTCTCGATATTGTTTAAAATTTGGTGCTTTTTGATGTGAAAATGATATAAAATATATAAATAAATCATAAAGGAAATAAATATAAATACGTATATAAAGCATTTGATAATAGAAGGACGATCAGTTAATATTTTGTATATGGTTAAATAAAGAAAGAAAGCAGGAAATACTTTTGCTCCGAACAACATAAAAATGATACGGGGAGATTTTCTCTGTTTGAAAGTCAAACCGAAGAAATTCATACATTTTAGTAAAGGTTTCCATTCGCTCTCAAACATTTCAGAGCCGCTTTCTTCAGCTTCTGTATTAGCAATGAATATTCTCGCAGAATTGAAATTTTTCTGAATAACGGATTGCTACAAAGAAATAAACAATGATACACAATTAAATAAATAAGTTATACTAATATTATTGGATTGATGCAAAAGTTTTTAGAATTTTCTTGGGTAAATTTAATGCTGGGTTATATGAAGCCGAAGATAAGCCACGATCAAGTAATCCTTTCGCCCTATTGAATGACGTGCTGCTGAAGCTGATGGAAGCCAATCCAACTCACACCTGACCACGCGAGAATTTAGCAAGATACTTGGTTGTGATTAGTTCATTGTATTCCGTTTACAGATGAACATTGCGGGGTTTCTTAATGGCAACAGAAGGCCACACTTATGATGGGGTGATCAGGCAGAAGCTGCTTTATTTTAGCTAGGAGATTCCAGTATAGCCCAGACATTGTACCTTCCGTCTACCATCTCTTCAGCTCCATAAAACATTTCTTAATTAAATGGAAAGAAGTTGGCTGATGATGAGAAGATGAAAATCTTACTTGCAGAGTTCTCTTAGAGTCAAAAGTCAGAGTTTTAGTCAGTAGAAATCCGTGACTTGCCAATCTATGGAGGAATATGCTTGAATGTAATGGTAATTATTTTCTTAAATAAATGTTTTACTATAAAATAGAAAATTCTAGAAAATTCCAGAAACTTTTTTGCATCAATTCAATATTTCAATTTTTAACATTATAGTAGATTATCTTTACCATTTCGAAATATATGTTGACGTTGATGAGGAATCTCTCTTCTTATAATTTAACTGAATAATATAAAATGCATTTAATTAATAATCTTTTGTTTCATTTACATTTACATTATGAAAGTTATGAAGTACATTAAATATATTTAAGTTCTAGCTTAAGTGAAACACGAGAGAAACTTTATTTCTTAATGTATCTTATTGTTTTGAAATTTAAATGGCAGCCCTTTAAACAAAAATAAAATTAATGGCTGCATTAAATAGAATCTACCTAATATAAATACACGTACTTATATTTTATCCTTTAATTATATTTTTAAAAACTGAACCATATGTTGAGTTGTTAGTATAAAAGTATGCAATAGGCTGTTTTCACCTTGTAAATATACAACTTAACATAATGAGTGGCCGAGTCTATATGATTTGGTAATACTGTATTACTTCGCTGTAATATGTATTATTAGTACTTGTGGCAAAATCAGTGCTTGGAGTTAGTGATGTTTCATCCAAAATTAACCATTTAAAAATTGCTGTATATGAGACCATGCTGCAAATTTGACAGCTTGAAAGGCAGTAACACACTCTTTGTGAGAAGCATCAAAAAGAATCCGTTACGATCACCGGTTGAACACACTATTCTTTGTGTTCAGATTTTACACTTTCAGAATGGGGACCATACTAAGCACCATTATTTTACATTGCTAAGGTTTCCGTGCGGAATGATTATCTTGTACAAATAAAATATTTGTTACTTGCAACGCCAAAAGTGCCATAATTGTTAGCTTTGGAGCTAATTTTGTTTACGAAAACGTCTTCAGCACGTAATAATATGCCACCATATTAAATTTGCTGGTGGCATTTAGACTGATAAACAACTTTTAGACAGTGTTAAATTGGGGTACTTTAACTGAAAAATCTCATACAACTTTTTAGAAATTGTGATTGAAAACTTACCAAAAATTGAAGAGTTTTAAACATTGAATATATAATAAGCGAAAATGTATTTTGTTATTCTTCCTTTCACCTCCTTGTATGCTGCGTGTTAATGCGGAAATTAATTCGAGAAAATTGATCGTTGTGAGTAAATTTCCCTTTATTAAAATGCTTGTCTTCATGAATAGCAAAATGCCAATGTTTGCTAACATATTCATCTGTATTCGAATCAATACATAATGTCATCACAGACATTATTTTGTATCCACATATTATATACAGTCATCTTACATAAAAGATTATTATTATAATTAAATTAAGGGTGAAAATTATGTATTATTTTTATTATTTTACGTAAAATATGTTGCTCTAAGCATGTAGTTTTTTGCTCCTATAACTGTGCCACAGCTGTTATAGAAGGGTGCAAGAATGAATAAAATAAACAATTTCTTTTATATCTATTAAAGCAGTAACGGTAACATCCTGGGTACCATGGGCACATGCCCACGGTGTCCGGGATGCTTAAGAGCCTGGTTTCGGAGTTTGGATTGGGCTGATGGAATAAGGCAATCTAACATTTGGGTGAACAGTTAAGAGGAACTTCTCCCGGGAGTATTTTCCATGGAAAACTAGCCCGTGTTTGGATGTTATACACGTGAAGAAAATTTGAGTGGCCATCCCGTTGGTCTAGACTTAAACCCGCGAAGTGTTCACTGGTTTTATCCATTCGGTTACTTAACGTAAGTTTACAGTTGTCAAATCAGACTTTTTAAACCATTCATGGGGGAGGAAGGGGGTATCCAATGTTCCAGCGGCTGCAATAAAAAATTACAGTAATTGATAATTAGCAGGTGCTACAATAAGTAAAGAGGGTCTTCTTAATCAAGCACAATATGGATTCGTCTAGACCAGTGTTTCTCAACGCCCACATGAGGCGATGTCGTCCCCCATGTGGGCGTTTTTCCATGTTGAGGGGGCGATTTGTAACAATTTATATTTTGGGGAGGCAAAAAACAATTTTCTGGGCGATATAGTAAAACATTATATTAAGAATAATTAGATATTTTATTCGTTATATCGTATAATAATTAAACAAAACATTATACTAGTCACTAGTCTATTCAATGCAGTAAGAATTTGGCGTTAGCCTTGGCCCTCGGCATCGGAATTTTGAAGTGAAGGGGACGATACTACGTTGAAGGGGGCGTCGATTCGTTGGAGGTTGAGAAACACTGGTCTAGACTTTAGACCTACAATAAAGTGAATCGATTCGGATGTTATAACATATGGTCTAGTCTAAATTTCCTTGACACAATTAATTGATTAATTAATTTAGGGGTGGCCCAAAAGTTCATTAAACGTGTTTTATGTTTTCCACACACATTTGTGAATAATATATGAAGTTCGTAAGTGTAAAGTGGGAAAGGCAACTCACAAGAGTACTTACTTTCTATAAAAAATTGGTCCTTATGTATTAGATTTGAGGAAAATCCCGGAAAACTTCACTTGGTTCAGTGGTTTTATTCATTCGGTCACTGGTGCTATCTCGTTGTGAACTTAGTCATACCCATCATGAGTGCGGCTAATTAAAAGACCCTCTTCGGGGAAGTGTATTGGGGAAAGGGGTCGGAAAAAGGAGAGAATAATTGTCATGCTAAGGAAAACAACAGGAGTAAAGCAATACGTAAGGAATTGTTTCCTCTATGGAAAAATCTATTGGTTCTGAGTGTTACACGCTAGCGGACGATTTGAAATTAAATTGTATTTGTGATAACGGTTGCAACAAATGTCACAGAAATATAAATCACGTGAACACGTATTGTAAATACAGCCACAAGGCCATTGTTAACATTAGTCTTTACGGAATTAATAACCAGGGGCAGAATCGAGTATTTAATACTACATATACAAATAAGTCTTGCAAACTGAATTATACAATTAATATATCAATAGTGATTAAGTGCAAGTTAACCAGGAACTACTGTATTTTCAATTTTTACATTGCCCTAATGGGCTATATATAAATGCCACAGTAAATAAAACCACGGAACACATGTAGTTAAAATTTACATTGACGTATAACAAAAATTAACAGTAAAAATTGTATATTATTTACCGTTATTTTGTTCCTAAAGCAAGATTCAGTGTTTTCAGTGTTGACATTTCAGTGTTGACAAGATTTCAGTGTTGACATATTTACCGAGCCGCGACATTGTACATTCGTTAAAACAAAGATTTTTATTGAATATATTTATTTCTTCTCTGTTTAATATTATAGGGTATGTATACATTTGCATAAAATTAATATTAAAATACTAAAACGTTTAGGTACCCACGAGTCAAGTTATCAAACTTAAAAATAGTCCAATAAATGGCGTCCAAATCCATAGCGCCATTGAATTTATTTCGTATCAGTTCGTTCAGGAAAACACCTTACGACACAATAGCACTTCCGGCGATCACAAACTATCGTTAGTGAGACAAATTACTTCTTGTTGACCAGACGATATCTCTCCCTCCTTAATTTTCCACTGTCGCCGCTCGTCCGTAGCTGTATCCTTTCAACTATAGTGGAACCTAACCCTATATCTCAGTGTAAATACAGTAGATCCCCCTATAAAACCGTTTCCTATAGTTATGATTCCTATAAAAATTGTGGCAGTATCCGTAAACAACGGTAAAAATAACTCCTATAATACTTAAAACGTCATCGGGCAGCCGAACTACTTTCCCGCCGTCCGTAGCGCCACGCTACGGACGTTTAGGCGGATAAATTGAGTTTAGTATCGTCTGTTCATATAATTATATATAAATTAGGTACTGTACATATAATTATATATTAATTATATATAAATTAGGTACTGTATATATAATTATATATTAACTTAATTTATTGTAACTTTATTATAATTAAATATATATTTTTCGCCGTCTAGCGTCACGCTACGGCGAGTTAGGCGACCTATCGTCTGTCCAGTACTGTAATTTTATACATTTCTTGTGAAAGAAACATTTCTTATTTAACGGCCATAAAAATTATTTATATTAAGGATGTCTCCAAAGGTCAACGAAGTTTTCGCAGAAAAATAATATCAGAAATCGCGGCCGCGGTTTGATGCGCTGTTCCGCGACGAAACCAAGCTTTAGCAACGGGCGTAGTCGAACGGTACACACTCGGTAAGCAATCCTACAATTTTTTGTTTATAACGTAGTTTATACGGATTATTTTCAAAAAAATATACGTATTTTGGAAATGTTGAGTCGAATTAGTCTAGAATCGATTAATTTTATGAAAGAAAACCTTTCAAACAGCCGTAGTCCGTAAACTATGATTCCTACAAAATTGATTCATAAAGAACGGAACGTATCTACCGTCTTATAGGAGGATCTACTGTATGGGTTCGTTTTACGCCGGCTTTTGTAGGAACGGAACTGCGGCGTAAACTGAGGGCCACCTGTATTTTTTTCCTGTTTTGAACAGGTTCTTTAAACTACATCAGATAAATATCATGCAGTTCATTTTTATAATAAAAAAAATCACTTATATACGTAAAGAAAAACTATTACTAAGCTTAGTCTAGAATGATTCAAACTAGAGATGGGAATATTCGAACGCAAGAATTGTGAACTGCTTAATTGCAAAATGTTCTCTTTGTTTCCGAGAACCTGTGCTAGATATTCGAATGTGACAGCGAACAATCCTAAAAAACTGTCATCTGGATCCAGGACGGATCCAGATGACAGTTTTTTAAGCTGTTATACATTTATTTAAAGATGTTATATTGCACTATTATACTCTATTACTTAGAAATACTTTTATTGATAAATTTGGATATAAAACAAACATTAAAAAAAATGTAAACATAATACATACCAAAAGGTGGCGGTCTGGGTCCAAAGTTCATGCTCATTTGTGGGGGTGGTCGCATTCCGGGTGGTGGCGGAGGAGGCATACCTCCTCCCTGGAATGGTGGTGGGGGCGGTGGTGGCGGCATTCCTAAAAATTTTTCAATTTATCAGTTTTAAAAATATTTGTTAAAGTATTCTACAGAAAATACTTAAAAACTTACCCATAGGTTGTGGTGGCATAGCGGGTGATACCTGTCTTTGTTGCATCATCTCACCAGGTCCGGGTTCATTACTGGAAGGTACTGGTATCTGAGAAGAACTAGTACTGGGTGGAGGTGGTGGAGGAGGAGGAACGGTTGGTGGTGGTGGAGGTGGAGGCATGCCTGCATAACTCGACACGGGTGGAGGTACTGGCGGTGGAGGTGGTATACCACCTAATCATTTTTATTAATTTGCTTATAAGGCCAGTTTAAATATTTTTCAATGATGTCAGAACTTACCTGATGGTGGTGGTGGTGGAGGAGGAGGTGGAGGTGGAGGATGTCCAGGTGGAAATGGTAATGGTCCTGATGAAGGTGGTCTTATTGGTGGAGCCACAGAACTAGGTTGCAGGGCACCATGTAATGGAGGTGGTGGCATCTGCATTGAACCTAAATGAAAA
This sequence comes from Centruroides sculpturatus, assembly GCF_000671375.1. NCBI lineage: Eukaryota > Metazoa > Arthropoda > Arachnida > Scorpiones > Buthidae > Centruroides > Centruroides sculpturatus. The sequence goes on along the minus strand of NW_019384353.1, from coordinate 690,908 downwards.
ATATTACATATATTTAACTTAAATATTTTCAAATTGTTTCTACAGTAGCTTTATCTAGGAATAATTAACGTACTCCTAACTAAACTTTACTTTTGTATTTATAGATATAATAGCATTTTACAGTTATTCATTTTTCAATGAATCATATTCATTGTAACAAATATTTATTTTGCACGTTAATGATATACGAAGCATGCAATGCCACAACATTATAAATTCCATTTTTCTGTAAATACATTTAATGAAGAATTGAATTCTAAATGCAGTGTTTTCTGCTGCAAAACATATCGTGGCAACAGCGGTGCTGTAAGTGGCTGTATTTCGAAGTTGAATTTATATGAAGCCATAACATTTAATGTGCAAGTTATGTGACTTTTGGCACTTAAAAACATTACAGCTTACATTTACATAATTTTGATATTCCAGAAAATTTGTAACCTAGTGAGATTTTACCATTTTATTGTAAAATTGAAATAAATTCATTCACTAGAAAAAAGGTGTTATTTACCTCTCCTGAAAAGTTTGATTTTTTTCATTTACAACGTTATGTCATTGCATGCTTCATCTTCCAACATACTGTGCAGTACATCCATGTAATGTACAAAAAATGTATATAAATAAAAGTAGAGCAGAAGCCACAAGCTTTACTATGTTTCCACAAATGACACATTTTATCTCATAGTTTATATGCTAATAGAACTACAAAGTCCCAATTTTAAACAATATTTTGGAAACTAGGGTCCACTAGATGAAATGCTGAAAACATGAATCAATTACTTTTGGCATACATTCACAATATTAATGCTCATTGAAATATGACACCATGACAGTGTCTTTCCCTTGTTAGTTTTATTCACGAAATGTTATGGAAGTTTGCACTACCAGCCCAGGTTTTATTCAATCAGTGAATGGGGCCAGTTTTATATGAGATATCCGATAATCAAAAATATTTTGGAGTCCAAACAAATTGCATTTGCTATTAATGTGAAATAACAAATATTAAATTTAATACTAAAATGAGCAATAAACACATACACTATATAAATGACTCATGAGTTTATTCATGTTTAACTATAACTCAGGTTTGTGCCATTAGCTCCAAAAAGCAGAAGTGAAACTAATTTTATACAGAGCTACTCATTTAGGGAGTCACTCTAACTTTCATTTATAATAGTGTGAATTAATAATAGTATGATTTTTGATGGCTTTGAATGGTCTGTCTGATAGCATGTTTCTGTTAATCTTTGTGTTAATATGACAAGTTAGTTTCTAATTACACTATAAACATTACATATGTGGTATTATATAGACTCCTATTACAATTATTTTTTAAGTTTGATTTATTAACCAATTTGTCAGAAGAGAATGTAATAAAAACTTGAGAACCTATATCTAATAATAAGCACAGTTAAATCTTGTAAATAAAACAATATAAATGTTATGTATTTGTCTGTTCATTTTTCTATTACACCAAGTAAAAGCTTGGATTCATTCTTCATTATGTTAAGCAAAACTGCAGATTCTTAAAATGCATTAATTCATTAAATCAATTTATAGCAAAACATAATATTATATAATAGTTTAGTGGATTAAGTTTTCCTATAGTAAAAACATATCTATTGTGATATAATGGAAATTACACAGCAATTTTTCTGGCACAGCAGCATGCTTGTTTGTTTTTTTTATATATATGTATGTGGTAACATGGCACACAGGTGATCTGTTGAGGGGGATGCCCCCTGGGAGAACTTTATGGAAAAACAGCTCCTATTTAGATTGTTACAAGATAATCTGGGGTCAGCCTATTGACAAGGAACAAACCCACATGTTCAGTAGGTTTTGTCCACTCAGTCACTGGTGGGCAGCAACATATGATGCATGATAAATATTCTAAATTGTTTAACATGGAAACTAGTCTTTATTATATTGCTATAGATTTTTTATAATAAATATTAGCAATTATAATTAAACATAACTATTCCTATTTTAAAAGAGAAGTTATGGAAATCATTTATGGTTATTTGATATCTAGAAAACACTTTAAATTCATGTATTTAAAAAATTTATTAGTGCGTTTAGAAGAATAAGCTTTACAAAAAGAACTTGATACCCGCAAACTGTAGTCAAATATTACTCACTTATCCATCTACGCAACATTAAGATATAGACAATAAAAATTAAAAAAACACGAATACATTAGAATTGCATAATATTCTAACAAAAATTAATATTAGAAAAAAACCTTACGAAATAATAGTTACTGACAAACATCAAATTCAACAGAAACTACGGACTACACAACATCGCAATATAATACGAGCCTGACATACGATGATTAAAGTATAAATCCCGTTTTACCACTAATACAATACGTTAACATTTATACTTTCATACTTACGATGAATTCTTTCACGATGCCTTGCCCAGAACTTCGTTATGAAAAAAATCCAATTAGTCGCTCCAAGTCCACACACAGAACCAACAATCCACAGAACCAACAATATTTTACACGATTATTACACATTTTACAGTCATTTTAAATAATCGAATTACTACGAATACAGATTTTCTTAATGTTTCATTGGTAAACTGTTTAAGTTTCTCATTTGCCCATTACAATTTTTCAATACGAACATCTTTCGTCACACGGCATCCAATCCATACTGAAATTCTCTCTACGCTCGCTACAGCATATCCGTTGTCACTCCTCCCACAGAACCACAATTCTACGACTCCTGCAGATTACTCGCGTTGCATAATGATGGACGATTTCAATTTTGCAAACTGCAGAAGACGAAACTTCTCTATTGCTGAGACACCATTTTCGTTTATGGCTCTTCCTAGAGCTTTGATTTCGGTGGTCCCATTTGCATTCAAACGTCTTGCTGTCTATTGCCTGTAGCAGTAACCAAACAACAAGATGGGAAGTGTGAGAATCTTAGACAGATAATTGATTTATATTGTATATTTCTCAGATAATAATTAACATAATTGCAGTAATTTAAAATAGTAAAATTCATTTTGGAACATTCTGTATTTGTGTTAATTTATCTCCGAGAACTGAATCATGATAATACAGTAAGTAATTATCATGCCAACAATAGTTACGAAGAGATTGTTATCCACATTAAACAAACCCCAACCAGAAAATTTTGGCAAATCTTGAAGAGCTGTCACATAAAATCGAAAAGACTCCTCTTGCACAGATACGTCATTGCTATTAACAGAAGCCTTATAAATGTCTTTTAAAACGTTTTTTGCAGATTTAGTTACGTTCGAAGAAGAAAAACAAACACAAGAAAGCAGATAAAACGGAAAAATACTGTAACAAACGATATCTGTAATACAAAATACCAATGGCAACTCTCTACTATCATTAAGCATTACACCAAGTTTTAAAATAATGTTTAAACTATATAATATCGTCTAACATAATAATATTGGAGAATAAATAACTTCTACTTCATTTATAATATTTAATAATTGTATACGATATTGTAGAACTTCTTAATTCGTAATTAAGAAAATGTATTTTAATCGATGTGTTTTCCATTAAATTAATTGGCATTTTATTACGATTAAAGAAGAAGATTATCAACACGATCATATTATTTAACCAAATTAGAGAGGAATTAAATAAGAGAAGTTTCTTTTGATTGTCTTCTTTATTCTGCAAAATTTCTTGTATTTTTACGATTTTCTTTAAAATTTTCCTCTTTGTCATGTGAAAATGATACAAAATAATTATATAAATAACAAAGGAAACAGAAAGAAATATGTGTATAAAACATCTTATAACAGATAAACGATACGTTAACACTTTTACAACTGATTATTTCACAAAATAAATGAGATACAGTTAACCCCCCCTATAACACTGTTGATTTTTCCGTTTTATATGAATTTCACGTTGTACGAGCCACTTAGATTTTACAAATACGTGAGCTATTCACAGCCCGGCACACACATTTGTAAAATCTATGTGACTCGTACAACGTGGAATTCATATAAAACGGAAAAATCAACAGTGTTATAGGGGGGTCGACTGTATTAACATTTTACTTTATATGATATTTACTTTTCTCTTAATCCTAAAATCTAATTTATTTCTAAAAAAGTTAATGTTTCATATAAATACAAGAGATATCCGTTTGATTATTGAAGCAACATCAATACAGTTAGATAAGTTTTATGGCGTTACATACAATTGAAAATTATAATCTTGAACTATTTTTCAACATAATCTCCAGACAAATCGAGAAACTTGTCGTACAGGTTAATACGCTTTTATATACCATTTTCATTGAATTCTGTCTGTGAATTCAGCCACGTCTAGACGCTAGATTGCAACTCCTCGTCATTGAAGCACAGCGATGCAATATCACTGCGTAAAAAAAGACAGTAATCGCTAGGCACCAAATCAGGGTGTTATGGAGAATGGTTCTTAATTGAATCATTTGAGTATGTATTGCATAATGCAAGTAGATGTTGTCATGCAAGAAAACCACCCCGGGGTTGAACAATCCGTGACGTTTGTTCTAAATAGCTTTCCTTACCTCCTTCAAAGTCTCTCGATAAATTTATGAGTTGATTGTGATGTACCGTTTCACAAATTCTACTAATATTTTGTCCGAAAAGACAGTTGCCTAGTAAATAAAACCACTGAATACGGGTTCGAACCTTAGCCACATGGAATTTTCCACGTTTTCATCACGTACCTAATGCCCTAATAAAGAGCCAGTTTCCCATAGAAAGACCTCCCAGGAGACACTTCCTGGTGGAAAATCATCTGTGTGCGCGTGTCCATTAGATCCCATCGATCCGATCTGATCCCAAAAGCCATTTGCCATAGCTTTCCTGGCAGACAAAGTTTGCAACACTTCTGGTTTTTCTGATGAATGTTTAAAGATTTATTTAGATAATTATTAACTGAAAAATATAAATTTTCATTAATTAATTTCGATTTAACTTACCGAGACTTGAAAATTTTGTATTGTGAGAATATAATAAGGAAAGTGTACTTTGTTTTTACACGGATCGCTGCGTGATAAAAGAGGAATTAGTTCGAGAGAATTGATCGTTGTAAGCAAATTAAAACGCCTGTCTTACATGATAATATAAATGGCAAAGTTTGCCAACATATTCACGTTTTCGGATCGATATATAACGTGTTATATACATACGTGTTATATACACACGTGTTATATATACGTGTTATGGACCAAGTGATTAATAAAGCATTATAATGCCCAGCCATTATGAATAATGACTAAAATAACCATGTAATTTAATAAATATTAATTTATTAAATTGGCCAGACATTATGAATAAAGCTACATTCTCTTTGGGTAATTTGTTTTTGAAAAAGAAATACCACTTTTTTTCATTGAAAATTATTTATTTTTGTGAATTGTTTCAAAATATTTAAAAAAACAATATGTCATTTTTTTTTAAAAATAAGTATTATTAACTGAATTAATTAAACTAATGTTAACAAAAAGTCTTATTAACAATCATTATATGTAAGCTTAATTTTGAGGGTGGGAATCGGTTCTATAAAAAATTGTAAGTCTTAATAAGGAGTAAAATCGTCATTAAAATCCGATCCTACTCGAGATACGGCTCGGGTCCCCCTTTATTTTCCCGACCCAAAATTATATCATGGACATAGTTAAAAAAAGATGCTTTTCTGCCGAGATATTTCCCGCAGTCTGACAGGACGAGATGCTGTTCTATATGAAGAGAAAGTTTCATTGTGTCATGGTGTCGATCCATAAGAATCCAGCATTTTCGTTTTTCCATTAACGTTTTATTCCATTAAAATTAGACATACAAAATTAAAGATTCAATCGAATATGTTCGTCCATTTGTCCATTCCTCAGATTGTTTAATATTATGTTTTATTCAACCAGCCAATCAGAATAGGTTTAACAAGTAAAAAGTACAGGGAAGAAAGGTCGTTTGCTCTTCATCCAGAATGCTAGTGGTTACATCCAGTGATACAAAGGTGAATGTAGGTTTGCACGTTCTAATTTGGGCCTCCTGATCTCCTTTCCTGAGGTTCGACTTTATCTTTATCGTACAAAGATATTAAAATTTTTTATTTATAGAGCTATGAAAACGTAAAATTTGTTTGTCTCTCGAGGTATTGTTATATTTTTTAAAATATTGGAGAGAAATTTGTTGGCTTGTGTATTAGAATTATTTTAAGTTACTCGTTTAAGTTCCGATTAAGGGTGAAAAAGGAATTCCTAATATTAATACAGTTCTATGGATAGCGGATAATAATTGTTGACGCTCGCCAACAATAAGTTATCATTGTTTTTCAATTGTTATATCGATGCGATTTTCTAGAAATATGAGTGAAAAGAAGAGAAGTTTTTGGAGATGGATTGGGAGTATTTTTGGACGAAGGCCTTCAAGTGAAGAGAAGGGTGAGGAGAGAGAGGAAGAGGGAAATGATCCTCTTCAGAATGAAGAATTGAGTGTGCTTCCGCCAGAGTCTTCAAAGCATTATCTCGAACTTATAGAGCGGGAGAATCCCAAGCCAAGACAACAAAATTGAGAAAGGCTTTCGTAGAGTACGAAAAGGAGTTGGAGATGAAAGCCAATTTCTGACGTCTTCCTGAAAGTAAGAAGTTCAAGATAGGCTGGAAGTTCTCTTACTGTTGCTTTGGCAATGTTGATGTCTCTTCGGACATCTTTTGATCCGGAAAATGGAGCATTTCCTATTCTTCCTATGTAAGCGAAAACTAGATGATATAATGATAGATCCATCTTTCAAACATTAATGGAATAAATGAAATTGAAACTACAAAATAAATACTTTAACACATACGCTCAGACTTAAATGCCTCGCATTCATATAGTTTATTAATGTTGTTTAATAACTGTTATAGTTTTAAATCATGGTTTCATGGTAATTAACAAATAATTCACTTAATAACAGAACTTCGAATATAAGAATTTCTGTTCTTGAGTGATGTAATTTGAACTAGATCTAACGTAAGTTAAATACATTGCAAAATAGGAAAAAGTCAGTTTATCATATCAAATATAATTCTGTATATTTTATGAAAATTGGTGTTAATTATTTAGAGTTTTCGCATTTATCTTCTGACTTTTGCATCTATATTTTGTCGTAGTAAGAAATTCGTCATGCTTTTTGTACTTCTTCATCACATTTTTGGTCATATTCTCTTTGGTACCAACTGTCCGCTCGAATTTCCGGAATATAAATCCTTTTGTTCTCTGGTTTTATTATGGCAATAGTCGATGCCGTCTATTAAATGATGAAACCAACGACAAGTTCTCTCTTTGTCTATTGTTTTATTTCTCTTAATTATCTCTAACAGGTCTCTACGTTGTGCTAACTCCATGATTATATACTGTATAAACTGAGAACGAAATAAGTAAATATCAGAAAAGTCATTTTAATTACTGTTTATACACTAACCAAAGCAAAACATTATGATCGGGTGCCTAAAATGCTGTTACTGTACTACGTGCTGCTTCAGTAGCTTCGAGGATGGATTCAGTGAGATTTGTAGGTTCTCTGGTATCTAGGACCATGCATCCACAAGTTGGTGTTTCAATTCTTGCAGGTTTCGTGTGCATGTGTAGCAAAGTGGACAGTCCATCGAAGAATATCGATGAGATTGAGATCCGGCAAATGTGGTGGCTAAGACAACACGCCAAACTCCTGGTTATGTTCCTCAAACCTCAATTACAGAATCTTTTGCTCATGAAAGAATGTGCCTGGTCTGCAATGACATTTAAGTAGATGTATCTTGTCAAAATGTGGTCCACTGACTGGAACCTCTGGCTTCCCCACAACACCCCGAACATTACACCATCACCATTGGCTTGATTTCACCCAATAGACACACGTGTCTAATTCACCCGAAAAACAACTTATATCTGATTTAACAACTCTGGAATCGTTGGTCCAAGCTTTCTTGTTTCTTCTTTTCAGATGAACGCCCGGCGGGTGCTCATTACGACTGCACGGGAACACCCACTAGTCTCTCTTCGAAGATACTCGTTCCTAGGTATGTTCTTTTTCATACTCTTTTAGGGTCTTTTCAATGAACATTTCAGTTTCACTACACACATTGAGAGTTCATAATGACGGCTTCTTGCTTATAAAAGTTGACATTTACAAGTTGAAACGGAACCTGCCAACTCCTACCATTCATCACACCATAATAGTCATAATGTTTTGCTTAATCAGTTTATACCGAGTAATTAAAGTACGGCTATTCAACGTCGTCTAGAAACATTTAGCAGTTTAAAAGGAACCAAATTTGATTACAGTTACATTTCGGGAATAAGAAAGTCTCTGTATGTTATGAACGTCCTTTACAAATAAAGTTTTTGTTGCTTTCAACGCCAAAAATACCATAATAGCGAGTTTTGTTACTAATATTTTTACGACAATTTATACAATATCTACATTAATTAATGTAATATCGAATGCAGTAAAACAATAAATAGTAAATGGTAGGTATATATTCTACGGTAGGTAGGTAGGAATTTATATCTAATGTTTTCAAATTGCAGCTCAATGATTATTCAATATAATAAAATAAAGTGTATCCAATAAACATTTATAAATTTAATTGACTTTTTCATCAGATTAACTTACCGTTTGCTTGTTTCGATAGTCTTTATGAACTTGATGATGTTGGGATGATGAAGAATACGGATTACAGCCAGCTCTCGAATTATAAATCTGTCCATCTCGTTCTTCGGATTGCTTTTGTCGAATTTATGTAAAATTTTAACTGTTAAGTGACAATCAATTTACACACAGAGCAATTTTTTAATGAAGCCGAAAGATCCTTTTCCAAGACTCCCTTCAACACGGAATCCACATTTATCCATGACGTCTGTATGAAACTTACTCGAGATATTATCCATTTATGTCAATGTATATTTTTCTATACAGCGTAACAAATAAAATAAAAATTGTTACGTCAATAAACGAGTAATTGTTAATTTTGTTAGTTGCGTAAATGATAAATTGTTAATTGTGGAAAGAATTCATTGTATCACTCTATTTAATCCGACGTAAACAGTTTTAATGTACTGCATAAATATCCATTAAACATGCATAAATAAGTGCATAAAATGTATAAATAGCGAATCAAGTATACTTGAGAAAAGTTCTAATTCGTTCAAAGCCGCGTACACGGGAGATTTGGGTGTTTAGTCCCTCATTAGAGCCGGCGGGATAACCGAGACGATTAATTAAGAGGGACGAAGTATCGAATCCGAGCAGGTCGATAGATCCCATAAGTTTTTCGGAGATTGTCTATACTGGATATTAAGGCCCATTCTATACCGTCCCATTCGGTCTAGCCGAACCTGCCATGGGCTCTGAAAAAGGCCTTCTTAATACCTAAAACGGACAACTCGGAAAGAACCAGACAAAAAATCATTTTGGAAGAGTTAAAAAATTTAAATATGACGATTGTTATACTAGGAGCGATCCTTTAATATCGTATAATCCACTTTTGGAGTATTTCGCACTCTGTTAGATCTATAACAATTATTCACAAACAATTAACATTGCTTTTAAAATGGAGGGCTGAAGGTTTTAATTAATTAAACAGCACAAGGATTTTATAGTCTCCTGTATCCTATGTATTTTGGTACGTAAAATAGATCTCTGAATATAAACACGTGTACATAATTTGAGATCTCATAGAAAAATGAATACTAAAGATCTTCAAAGGTTTGTTTTGATTATCCATTGACAGGCATAAACGAACATAAATTAATTTACATGATTTATATGGCTAATCATTTAATTCACAATCATTCTCATAATTTTTTCCAGTGTGAATTTCTTGGAAAATATATTAGTTGCATTCTCTGAAAACCTGAGACCCATTTTCATAAATACTGATCAGTTTTTGCTGTTCTCAATGTTGTATATTTTGTGCCCCAAAGAACCTTTCTGAATAAGAAAGCATAATCTGATTTTAGAAAAATCTTTGCAATGATATCAAGTAGAAAGTCCAGAACCTGCTAATTAGAGTAGTTTCTTCAATGACAATGCTAAACCACACATTGCCAGTATTACAGATCCTCCACATAATGTTTTCGTCCCATTTGACTCTCCCTGCAAGTGAAGAAAATTCTGAAAGATAAGTACTTCACATCTGATGAGGAGGCACATAGTATAACAATGACAATTTTCTGGTATCTGTTGTAAAATAAATTACAGAAAGCATGACAGATGGGCATGGAGATGGCAAATATATGTATGAGTCAGAGTATTTCAAGCATGACAAATCATCATAAGACTTAGATGATAAGAATAAAAATAATTGATTATTAAATGAATTATCAGTCCTTATATACAGTACAATAAGAATCTGCATGCACATATTGATATTTAACTATACAGTATATCTGATCCTGATCAATCAAGTGGAAAGAAATAATTCTACATGCAGCAATACATACCTGCATCATATATTTAAATATATCCAAATTGGAAAGAACTTGAATGTATTTGTACAGAATAATAGAGCAAATAATTGATTTGAAGCACAAACTTAATGAGTATAAAATTAATATTTATATAATACACAGGGAGGCAATTTTCCTCTTTTGTTTGATCACACAATTCCTAGGTTAATTATGTTATATATATATATTCAGATATTTGTTAAATCCAGCAGATATCTGAATATATTTTGATAATTAAATGAGAATAATCTGCTATTATTTATCATCATGAATTGTTATTGAACAGTAGATAAATATCATTAAAATATGTCAATTATTTGTTCACTGATGATAACCAAATACAAGCAGATATTAGCAATTTATTTATTGTGAAATTGTCACAATGCTGGGCTGCAGTTTTTAATCACAATTTCAATTAATTTAATATATATGCTCTCCACCTCAAATTAGTAGTGGATTACCCCTGTACATGATACTTTTCCTTTAACAATAGTCACACCAGCCATCTAACACTTTCCAGAGGAAAGTTTCAAATTGAAATAATGTGACTTCCAGTTTGCATCGGATATTCTTATATACATCTCTTGCCCCTAAGGTTTTTATATCTGGTCTCGTATGTCATTTATCTAATTCTATTCTCGAGATTAAGGAACGACGGATGACAATGGGAATTTATAGGTCTAAAATTTTTTTCAAATTTCAACCCAACAATTATTTAAAATTTATTACATTCTCTTAATTAAATTATTTAACAAAATTTATTTTATGATAAAGAATATAAATAAATTTTAAACATCTTCATAAATAATTCAAGCATAAACTATAAATTACTCTCAATGAATATATAACAATTAACATAGCATGTGCGCATTCAAAGTTATAATAGGAAAGATTACAATCTACAGCGTGAAAGTAATTGCTGAATAGGAGAGTATTTACATAAGAAGCGTGTAGTACAAATGTAAACGAAAATACTCAAAAGTTGACTGCACTAACTTTTGAATTATTAATTTTATAAATTTTGTATTTAAGCTTTTAAAAGGTAACACTTGTCATCATATTAATTTATAAATCCATAAATTAAAAGAAAAATGCTTTAATACAGATATACTCGGCTTTAGTTTTGCCACTGAATTGTTTAAAAATGCTATTTTTCTTTCAAATACACACTCAATGATAAAACAAGTTAAAAACCAATGGGGCAGCATTAGAATTTAATGAAACTTTATTAGCACAGAGGTAATGACCAGGGCAGGATTTGGACTGGTAGCCATCTGCGTGCTACAGATATTTGGTCGCCCCTATTCGTGAGTAAATTCATAACCTAACCCAACCCATGAGAACCTATTGGTACATTTTATGACAGTTTCATATAAAAAAAATCCATAAAAATGTTTGATATATATTTATTTTAATTTTATTCATATCAAGCTGCCTCATAGGTAACAAGGCCCCTGGTTAAAATTTATTTTTTAGTGCCTCCATAAAATATAATTTGCAAATTAAAATGAAATTCATTTAAAGAAATTTTCTTATTTAGTATATAAATACAATATATATGTGTATATAAAAATTAATTTAAATTAATACTGTTCGCACACATCTCTGTTTTTATTTAAATTTCCTTTTGGTTTCATTAACAATTAAAAAATGGTGTAAGTATTGCTTTAAGATTAACAGTATGGGAATAAAAGCCCATTCATAATGGGCTTCTATTCCCATACTTTTTTAAGCAAGCATAAACATAAAACATTGTACAGTACCTATATTATTTAATGCAATCAATCATTCACAAGTTATATAAGTGTAACCTTAAACTTAATCATAAGATGTTAACATAAATAAAGCTTGGAGTTTGTATGTGTTTTAGGTCATTTAAAACAAGAAACAATCATAGTGGTTATGAATTCCCACTGATGAATTTTCTATTGTTCAACAAATGAATCCTCCATTACCTGTTGCTTGCACTTTTAAGTTTTCTGATGCAAAACACTTAACATGTATGCTTTGGTGTTATTTATATCCATAAACTGCACAGCTTTATCATCAGTCACCATGCAAACATCAATTTCATTGCTGATCACTATATTAAAATAATAAATTTAAAATACAATTTAATATTTTTTAAAAAGCATTATTGTCTGCCATAGAAATTTGGCTGCCTATGTGCATGCACACTTATCACAACCAGCCTAGAAATGACTATGGTAATAAGTGATTATAATTTCATAAAGGGATAATTTCCTACACAACAATGATACAATTTAAATGAACCTTCAGTATCTTGTAGGACCTCCCCTTGCTTGGATATATGCAGCAATATAGTCAGCATGGAGGAATACAGGCATCACATGCTATCATACAACAGATTTGCCAACAGATGTTGCAATTGCCACTGCAGATCCCTCATTCTCATAGATGGTATCCATTTTGTCCCACAAATACTCAACAGATGACAAATTTGGAAACTAGGCATGCTACAGTGTGTTAATGTGACGAAACCTGGTGTGCATGGCCAAGCATTATCTTGTTAGAAAATGTCTCTGCAGCTATCACAAAAGGCAATATAAGGATGCAGGATTTCCTGAATACCATTATGCCATAAATGTACTTCATAACACTGGAAGAGTAACCTGACTCTTATATCATATGGATTCTCAGTAGCCACTCAACAGTAAAGGCATCCCAAACAGAACTAAGATTCATCACGAATNCATATTCTGGTCACCGTCTCTCACAAGCCGGTCGCTGATTGGCTAATCCAAATGATTAGCCAATCAGCGACCAGCTTGCGAGAGACGAGAGACCAGAGACAGTGACCAGAATACGGCCCCAGGTTCCAGCAGACTTAATTTACGACTATCTAATCTAACATGGACTTGAAGTCAAGTCTTCCAGAGCAGTAGAGGTGTGTTTTAGTTGATTTGATTATCTGACCCCAATGATTCTTTTAAAAACAATCATCAAATTTAAGCTTAGTTATTATATATGCAGTATATAAAAATAATCTTTAACTCAATAATATTTGTTTCTCTTCAATTAGAATTTTTTTTTAATATTTATACAGTATATACCTGTATACTAATAAAATCTATACACTATCACTTATTAAATTATCATCATTATACAGTAAAATCTCCATATATCACATTCAATGGAAATCTCATAAAAAATTTTGTTTCCATCAGTTTGCATGTTAAAAATATTCTATTTAAGAGAGTCTCTTTTATTCTAAAACAGAAAACCTTTTTTTAAAATTTTCAGCCTATTTTTCTCTATATAATAAAAATATATAAATGTGGATGTGTTGCCTTAAATGTTGTACCCATGCAATAGGTGAGAACTAATTTGTCTATTTAACCTTTTTCACATAGAGAGGATAGGAACCTTCTCATTGTGAAAAGTCCTTGAAAGTAGTATAAAAAGTACCCTTCTGTAAACCAGGGACAAAAGTATAAAAAAATAGGCAAATCATCAAAAAAAGTTTCAATCTTTAAGACCTCTGGATTGTTCTCATTTTGTTTCAGCTTTTGGCTTTTACTATTTTGGAGACCTTGCATGTTGATATAAAGAAGTGTTGTGGAGTGCTTTCAATTGGAAATAGAGGGGAAAGATCTATACTTTAATTTATAAACAGTTAATAAAACCATCCTTGTGAACTACAAAACTTCATTGACTTAAAAGTAAGTATAGAATGTTTCATGGCTACAAATCAGTGTAATGTACAGTCTAGGGCAGGGATGACAAACCTGTGGCATATTGGGAGAATCAACTGGCATCTAACATGTCATATGACTACAGTTTATCATCACTCATCTTTTTTAATAATCCTTTCTGTTTAGCATCCGATCATCCTTTTTACAATCTTTACACATTTACTCCAATTAAAGCATGTTCATTTCATTTCTTTAAATATTGTTATTTGAAGTCCAAAACTTCGGCACACATACATATTTTTAAAGATAATTATGCTTACTGTATGGCACATGAACTCAAAAAGGGTGTTCACCCCTGACATAGAGTAGACCATTTTCTGACAGTGGATCAAAATTGAATACAAAATTTAGTAATTCCAGATCACAGTTCAAATATTTCATTTGAGTAATTAAAAATACAATAAAAAGTTCTTGCAAATTTTACTCTTGCAAACTTTTTAATCTATTATACTGTATATAAGTAAAATAACAATAAACTCTGTTTAAGTGAAAAGGATACAATAATGTGATTACAACAAATATTTCATTTAATGGGCAACTGCTGTTTATTTTATAATTTTTCTATTGAGGTTCACAATTAGTGATCTTTACAACTTTTCACAACTGCTTTAGGACCCTGCTTTCACATTACATATGCAAAGTTTTGAAATATAATGAATATTTTTTATAATTTTTAAGAACTAATACTTTTTAAGCTTTCAATGCAAGTACCTTGAAATCATTTCATAGGTCATGGGTTTGAAATCACTAGTATGGAGTGATCATAATTAATGAGTGGATGATCAGAGCTCTGTACTAGTTCTTCTAGTTGTGAATACACAAAATGTTGTTGCAACATGTCCAAGTAAGTATTGGATAGTGTCATTGATTCACTGAAGAAGAATGGACCAATTAGCTTTTCCACTGGTTATCTTCAAATAGGAAAAACGCTGTTTATTTCCATATTATCTGCCTGAAGATGCAACTGATAATATGAAATCTTTATTATCAGTTTCATACAAAAAAGTATTATTTTCTTCATGCAGATGAAGTAATTTAAAACTGTACAAAAGTAACTCTTTTCAATATTTATTTATAAATTTTTCTCATAAAACTGTTTGTAATGATCTCATAAAACACAAAAAACCTTGTTTTTAAAAAATTTTCTATTAATTCAAATATTATTTTCATTTTTAATATGTATCTAATAAACTTAATTACAGTATATCATTAAATACAGATATTTTCTTTTTTCCATTCTGTGGACACTTAGACTTTTTCATATTTGTTAAGGATTTAGCTAGGCATGCAGTAAGACAGCCAGATGAAAGATAGTCCAACATATCAGGAGCCATATTCTGGTCACCGTCTCTNGCAAAGTTTTGAAATATAATGAATATTTTTTATAATTTTTAAGAACTAATACTTTTTAAGCTTTCAATGCAAGTACCTTGAAATCATTTCATAGGTCATGGGTTTGAAATCACTAGTATGGAGTGATCATAATTAATGAGTGGATGATCAGAGCTCTGTAGAAAAACTACTGGGCAAATCTCAACCAAATTTGCATCTTGAGTATGTGGTTCTGATTTTTAGGAAAAACTTTTATTTCAAAATTTAGTCACAGGGGTGAAGTTTGGCACTGCTTTCTTCTTAATGTGCATATTATACACATTTTCTAACAAATTTCAAGTAAAACTGAAATACAGTGGTACCTCAGTATACGTCTGCTTTAGAATACATCCAATTTGGAATACGTCCTGTTTGGACAAAACAAATTTTGCTCAGTATACGACTTTTGTTCGGTATACGACTTAATTCAATAATATGCGCCATCTACGAACAAGTAGCACTATCGGTATACTAGGCCAGACTAGACATTTGTGATGCTATGGTGTATAACTTTGTTAAATTTCTCTGATTTTAATTTGTAAGTAAAATTTTATTATTTTTATTAATCATGAATTGCAAAAAAGGCAAATGAAAAGCAACAGAAAACTAAAACAATGACTAGAATCACAATGGAACTGAAAAAAGAGATTGTTGAGGAATATGAAGGTGGTACACGTGGTCGAGATTTAACTGTTGCATACTGTATTCCAAGAACGACGATATCGACAATCGTAAAAAATAAAGACATTATTAAACCTGCTAACGTTGCAAAAGGAGTTAAATCAATTTCTAAACAGAGATCGAAGACATTAGATCATGTTGAGAAATTGCTTTTGCTTTGGATAACTGAAAAACAGTGTGCTGGCGACACCATTTCAGAAGCAATTATTTGCGAGAAAGCTAAAAAGATACATGCTGATCTCATGAAAAATCAAGCAGGAACTAGCCAGGAAAGCGAGGTGTTTAAAGTCAGCCATTTTTTTTTTACATGAGAATGGATTAATCATTTTTACATTACTGTACTTCTTATGGGAAAGGTTGGTTTGTTATATGTCCTATTTGGTATAAGTCCAAACATCAGGAACAGATTAAGGTCATATACCGAGGTTCCACTATACACAAATTTCAAGTGTAATGATTTTATTTCAATTACAGATGTTAAATGCAGAATTGACAATTACATCAAAGATATGGCTCTACGTGCCATCCATCTCCATCCTTTAAGAACAGTATTCATTGCACAACATACTCAATGGCAGAATACAATTGACCTGTGTGGAGTTGTTGGAAATGTTATGGTATTCTTTTAAGATTGCTAGGTTGGAAACATTGCCTTGAGGCTCCATAACTAAAAGTTATAAGGATCAATTTGTAGTGGCCATAATGTTGGAAATGACCAACTAATCAATCACTCTCTCATGTGAAAATGTTGTTAAAATTAACAAACATTTTGTTCCCTTCTAACAAAATGTTTTATGACAGAAAAGTCTTCATCAGGCAAAAGCATATAAATTTATATTCATTAATGGAATATTTGAAAAATTTTGCAACAAGACTCAAGCCAATATATGGGAATGTGCCATCTTGCAAAAAAATTGTACTGTTTGGACAATTTCTCTGCTGCAGTGCTAAAATGACAAAGTTTTGGAGCATATCTCCATATCTAATGGCATTAACAGAACATTTCATGGTCCAAATGCAGAATTTTCTTTAAAAATAAGGACAATGATAAAAGATGCTATAAAACCATATCTCATCATTACCTTTCATGAGTGCAATGAAACTTGTTGATAAATGTGTAGATTTTCATCAGACTAGATACGGCAGTTATGAGAGTTCACATTACTGTGCAAATGAAAATGAATCTGATTCTCTACAGAATTTGCCAAAACCATGCATCATCAATCATCATCCAAGCTATGAATGTAACAGTAAATGTTTTCCACTTTTCATTATCTCCATAAATTAGTTCTTGACTGTGGGATATCTTGGATGTATAAAAATCTTTCAAGATTGTATAATAATTTGAATTGCTTTGATATCACATTTGTACAACTGCTATCATGAGAATTTTTCATTTGATACTCCACTATTGCAGTAGCAATGTCTTCTGTTTTCAGATGTCCAATAGGTTAGAACCCCATCCTGATTTCAAAGTGAAAGTTCCAGTTGACTCAAAATCAAAATCATTTTCTTAGGATACCAAGGATTGTATACTTTTTGACTAAACCATTAAAACTGAATAAAACAGAGAAATACAGCCCTTAGATATTTTGAGCAAGAATGCAATGAAGATAACAACAATGAAATAACATAGCATGAACAGGAAGGAAAAGATCCAATTCAGTCATTTTCTAGCTTTTTACTTGTGTAAAAAATGTAGAGGTTTAAGAAGGCTTTGAACATTCATACAATACAGTACAGGAAATAACTGAAGAAACTGAGAGATGTCAAAGCAACTGGCTGAAAACAAAACAAATAAATATAGTGATACCTGTACTTCAAATCAATAATTTTGTATACTTCAGAGTTTGAACACTATTCAACAAAAATTTGCTTCAGAGTGGAAACAATGCTTTAACTTCAAATTGCACACACAGTGAAAAATGTATTGGAAGTATAAAAAAGCTTCTGAACAAAGAATACAATATTAAATTAACAATAATGTGTTAAATTGCACAACTGTTTATACAAGGGATGTTCAAAAAGTATCATACCTTTATTTTTCCTGCGTAAACCAATGATGCACGGAAGATCTCTTTCAGTGGAGTTGTGGAGGGGACAGTCATGCACAGTCCTGAATTTTTTCCCGCCTGCAGGAAGCGTCTGTCTCTGGCAGTCGGCCTATGAGTGAGGACATGTAGTGAGTGCTCGTCGGATTCCATTAAGATGGAAAATGACTGAACAACGTGAGCAGCGATATTGCATCAAATTTTGCCAAAAGCTTGGCAATACCCAAGCGGAAACCATTCGCAAGATTCAGCAGGCTTTCGGGGACGATCCTCGACGCCAAAAAAGCACGGCAGGTCTGCAGCAATGTCAAGGTCATGTTGACAGTTTTTTTCGACTCCCGTGGGTGGTGTATCCTGAGTATGTACCACAAGGCCAAACCATCGCAAAGGAGTACTACCAGGAGGTCCTTCGTCGTCTTTGTGATGCTGTGCGACGCAAATGACCGGATCTGTGGTCAACCGAAACTTGGGAGCTCCATCATGCTAATGTACCTGAACATTTTGCGCATCTGATTCAGACTTTTGTCACCAAACACAATATTCACGTGGTTCGTCATGCTCAGTACTCTCCCGACATGGCTCCATGTGACTTTTGGCTATTTCCCAAGCTGAAAATGCCACTAAAAAGAACCTGATTTTAGTCAAGAGAAGACATCATGCAGAATGCGACAGACCAGCTGATGGCCATTCCGAAAGATATGTTCCAGCAGTGTTTCCAGCAATGGCACGAGTGCTGGGAGAAGTGTATACATTACCAAGGAGACCACTTTGAAGGGGATTAGGGTTTTGTACCTCAAAATAAATAAATGTATTTTTGCCAACCAAAGGTCTGATACTTTTTGAACACCTCTGGTAATTAAATCACACATCTATGTTAAGTAACAACAGCCCTTAAAAATACACAAAACTTTCTGTTTAAGATGCCAAAATCAATGGTGTAACCAGTAAATGCAATTTTCATTTTATTATAAAGGTATGTACATATTTTGTTTATTGTTTCAGTGTTTTAATTTATTATTAGAGCATTTAATTGTGTTATTTTTACATTAAGGTTGTATTTGCTGTTTTAAGTTTATCAAAAGGGGTATCATTTTGGGACTGTGAATGAATTAATTCACTTTTCATTATTTTTAGCAGAAAAAAATTGCTAAGGACTTCAAACAGCCTCCTGGAATGAATGTATCAGTAATTCAAAGTACAAGGCATCACTGTATATATAATTATTTTACTTCCTTGCCTTAAAGTGTATGATTTAATTGAAATGAGATGTTTTCTTTCTATTGATTAAAATGTTAGTCCATGTCAAATTATAATGCAGCTTATTTTTCTTTAACACAATTATTTACTGTGTAAATTAAAACTACGCAATTAAAGACAAATTAAAAGCAAGTAATCTTTTTTATACTGTAATTTGACATTTATTTTATAAAGTGAGGAGGCAATCAAATTTCCATTTTATGGGATTTTAAGGCAATCTCTATTCAACAGAAATCTCTCTAATGGAAATTTCTTTTACTTCCAAACACGTTCATTATATGAAGATTTTACTATAAATAAAATATATAATATCACTTTAATAGAACATCATATTACCTCCAAAGGAGTAAATTCATGATTCAATATCAATGACAAAACAATTGATGGGATGACAAGGAACTCGATGCGGAAAGTATCGTGATTACGATCGTAGGTCGGCTTGAATTTCAAGTAAATCAAATATAGGGTGGCTACAGAAGCAGCGATGAAGAAAACTTTCATAACAGTGTTATAAACTGATATGAAATTAGTGAAAAGGTCTAAGTAACGTGTTATGTAGACAATTGTGAAGAGGATTTGACTTCTTGCTGATATGCCTAAATTAAAAAAAAAAAAAAATGTTTTAAATATATAGTCAATAGTACAAATAATTAAACTCATATAAAAGATATATGATAAAATTTCAAGACAAAATAACATAATAGAGAGGTTGCGGCCAACATTTTCAACGTGTATGTCGGACGTTCAGCACTGCTTTCCTTTAAGTCTAGAAGTTTGACAATGGTGTTTGGATAGTCAGTGGAATCATGCTCGACATCCCAAACACCATTGCCAAACTTCTAGGCCTTTAGGAAAGTGGCGCTGAACGTCCAACGTACACATTTTTGCATTGAAAACGTTGCCCGCAACCTCTCTAATAAATTTAAAGAACACAAATTTAGCAATACTTTAAAACACAAGTATTTTATCTTGTTATCTAAAGAAGTCTTATAAATAAAAATTTAAAGCATTTATATTTTTATATGAATGTAAGCAAAATAAATTGATGAAAAATGTTTGGCGACTTTTAATCTATTTAGTTTTGTTAAAAGTTGGGTAAATAGAATGCATGCAGATCATTGTGAAAAATAAATTTTCAAATTAATTTAAGAGCTGGAAAATGGAGTACGAACTTCTTAGGGGGAGGGAAAGAAAAGAAAAGGAAAAAAAACTCAATTTTCGGCACCTCGATGCCAAAATTGGTTAGGAAACAACAAAAGTTTTACTTTGAACCGTTAATCAACTGGCAACAGCACACTTCAATTTCAAAGAGTGCTTTTCAAATAGAGGATAGAAGATTTTAACTGGATGATTTTTATAAATAATAAAAATGTATATAAAGCCCTTTAAATATTTTATAAATATTAATAAAAAATATTAAAATATATTTAAATTCAAATAAGTATTGATTAAGCAGTTTTATTATTATTTTATAAATGAGATCATTCAGTTTCTAGTTTAAATTTTCTTCATTATGTAAAACGCATTTCGATTGGTCGATATATAATTTTTTTTTCGATTAAAAATTAGAAAATAAATATTTAATTAAATGGTTAATAATAATTTAAAGTATTTATATAATAATTTTTTGTTAGAAGTTTTAATAAAATAGCATTAATTTAATTAGTTTATCGTGATATTCTAACTCACGCTCGATCTCGTGATTCTCTAATATCTCGCGTTATTAACGGTTATGGTGTAAGTATGTGATCTTCAGTTTTAGGCCTAATACATGATAATAATCAAAAGTCATTGCAAGATTTACTAAAAACTTAATGATAAATCTGACTATAATTCTTATTTATAGCATATATATTATTCAATTTTATGAATAATTAACTTACATTTATAAAAAAAAATAATAGTAAAAATGCTAAATATGAGTTAAGCCTAATGAGTTAGGCCTAATCCTATAGTCTTATACCAAAATTATATTGTAAAATTCTTAAAGAATTTACAATATAATTAGAGAATTTAATACTTTCATTAATAAATTATTTTTAGGTAATGAAGATTTAAGANGCACCAGACGGAAAAACAAAAAATATCGTGTATCCACAAACACTCCAATAAATAAATAGAATTGAAACGACACTTTGAAATGCTTTCCCGATGAAAATGAATAATAATAATAAGTTTCAATAAAAATAATAAAATGTAAATTGAATTTTATCATAACGAGTTTGCTTGAATTTCGTTTCTTCTGAGATCGCAGCAATGCGCGACGGGTAAGCTAGTAATTATTATAAAACTTGAATATCAATTCACTAAAATATATATAATATCGGATAAACGGTGTGATAATATATAATATTAATATAAAATCGGATAAACGGTGTGGTAATGCATGAAGGACACACACACACACACTCATTCATTTTTATATATACAGATTAATTTCTAAATTTGTCATTAGAGGCAGGAAAGTACCGGCAGTCGTTTTGCATATTATTAATATATATTGGGTTACAGGATGTTTGTATATCCACTTAAGTACAATAAATAAAACATTTTCTTGCTGAAATATTAATAATGCAACATACAGATTTGTCAATGATACTTTGCCAAATTAATTCAAAGAAATTGGAAAATGACGAGTACTTTATTCATTCTGATAAATTGACTTTTTTCTCTTTTACTTTTAAAAAGTTACATATTAAATGTGGATGATATACATAGATACTAAATATTAAAATTGCCAGATTTTTATTTTACTTTATGCTTTATAATAAAAAAAAATGTATTTCAGATATTTATACCTTATACCTTTTTCAATTTCTTGCATACAACATAAAATCATAACTTTAAAAAAAAATTTTAATATTTTTTTCATACATCAAATTTATGTAAAATGAATTTATTGTACTATTCTAATATTAAAATTTCTTTTTAACTTTTCTAAGCACTAAGCACTTTCTGCTTAGAAGGCAGAATTTAAACAAATTTGAAACAAATTCAAATTTTAAAGAAACAATAAAATTTATTGGTACTTTTCAGTTAACAGAATGGCAGCCAATATGTACAGCAATGAGTAAGATTCAAGCTCTGAATGATAAGTTTCACACCACCCCCCCAAAACTGTTGACCCTTTGCAAGATATTTGTCTCCAAAAGTCAGCATTTAACATGTATCATCAAGCAATAGTGAGCATGCAAGCGATAGTGAGCATTGAGGTGCATGTCTACATCGAAGTGCATGTCTACATGCATCGAGGTGCAAGACATTCACCTCGATGCTCACTATCGCTTGCACCTCAGCGCCTGAGTGAGGGAGATCCCTCATACTCCCTAAAACTATGTAGCATCAAGTACTCCACAAAATCAAGTAGCTACTTGAAGCAGGCACAGTCATGTGGACTAATTTGTTAAACGTGATAGTCTTTCGTCATTCCGTTAACCAAAAAGAATCAATTTACTTTATAGAAATATTTTTAATCAGTAGCTTATTAATTATAATAAAATAATTTAAAAATTTAATTTGTTTAGTTCAAACTAAACATTCTATTATAAATAGTTAAGAAAAAAAGTTAATATCAGACTAGAAGATATAAAAACATACTTAATAAATTAAATTTCTGATACAATATACTTGACTCTTAAAAAAAATATAATTAAAACATGCCAGGACAAAATTCATACATTACAATATTAAACGCATAGAAGTAATCAAAAAAGCGTCTTCTTTTAAATCTTAACGTCCTTTTCACACTTCACATTATTGTAATGTATGAATTTTTTAATTGTAAATTAAATTTAATGATTGTGCCAAAAACCTTGGGAATATTTTTAACCGTGTTTTACATATTGATACAGAAGAGTAGCCTAAAAAAGGAAAGTAAAGACAGTTAGACAAAACTTACTCTAACACCTTGTAAATGTGCAGCCAAGAGTAAGTTTTGTTTATTGAATAATATGCAGTCTCAGATGAAGACAGTTAGTTCCCAAAGTGTAAAAAGGACTTCAAGATTTAAAAGACGACACTTTTGTGATTACTTCTATGCATTTAATATTGTAATAGTTGACTCTGTTTTGATTTTGCTGATATTAAATACATTCAAATCAAAGAGATCAATTATTTTATACACTAAATTCAATTAACTAAAAATATCAAATTTTGTTGTAACTTAATGCATTGAAATTATGAAAATAAATGAAAATATATATATATATATTGATATTATATAAATTTATATATATATTGATATTATATAAATTTTAAAGAAACAATATTATAATTAAAAATATAATCTTAACTATGAATAAAATATCTTTGTGTTACATGTGTTACACACTGGAAGGAATGTAAGCATTCAAAATGTATTTTTTCTAAGGCATATAAAATAAGAGAAAAAAAAAAGTAACTTCTGTTTTTCAGTATTACTTCCTGGTTAATCATCATCCAAATTTGGCAAATGAACTTGTAGGAGAAATTTTCTTTGCAAAATAATTAAGTAACTTAATTTAATTTAATTCAATATTTACAATATTTAATGTCAAA
This sequence comes from Centruroides sculpturatus, assembly GCF_000671375.1. NCBI lineage: Eukaryota > Metazoa > Arthropoda > Arachnida > Scorpiones > Buthidae > Centruroides > Centruroides sculpturatus. The sequence continues at coordinate 666,814 of NW_019384353.1, read as the reverse complement.
TTAACATAATATAACACAGTAATTTAAGAACAATACAAATAATTCAATTCACAAAATTATTATTTTCAAATACCAAAAAAACAATAAGCGATTATGCAGCAATTCAAACAATAAATCTTAACCAAATATCTACAGGAAAAGTCGATTTTAAATCTCTACACAAGTCTTCATTACAGAAAAATACAACTCAATTACATACATAAGAACAAAATTTTTTGCTAAATACACTTGTATATTATTACTAGAAATGAATGATTTTGTAATAATGCCATTAATTTTTTTAACCTTTTTAAAATCAATTATTTGATTAAAATGATTTTCTAACTCAATTAAAATTGGGTTAGATATTTCTTGTTTACAAATGTCCACAACGTTTTTCAAATAAACAGCCAATCGGACTAGAATTTCTAATAGTAAATTGTTTATAAAGTTTATTGTCACGAACTAAATAACTAAATATAATAATATAAGGATAAAAATCAGAGTTCAATTTTTCGCAATGTTATCTATAATTGACACAAAAGCTTCAATTAATATCAAAAAATAAAAAATACACATGTTTATCAAACTTTTACAACGATATCATCATTTACTAGCATTATCATCATCATCATCGAGTGAATTCTGAATTTGGTACATATTTTTAAGTATCAGAATAAACAAATAAAAACATTTAACTTAATAGTTTTTAGTTTTTAAACTATTTTCTAACAAATCTAAAACTGCTAATTAATTTTGGATCAGTTACCATAATTAAAATGACGAAAATAATTTTCTTCTTATTATTGATATTATTATCAATGTGGATCATACTAGCCTATTTAAAATGCAAACAGAACAATCTGTTTGTAACTAATCAATATAGTTGTTCTGTTTATATTAAAATATGCATATACCAATACAATGTAATATTACTTTATAAGAGCACAAGCAGCTTTCACTACCTTTCTAAATGAAGGAAATAAATACAGTTCACAAAATTCTGAAAATTGAACCGATATAGTTCTTCTTATATTTAATAATTATTATTAAAATTAATTAAAGTTAATTAATGCAATATTTAGAAAATAAAATTTTTAAAAATTTTGGAAAATGAAAGAATTGCAAGACTGTTTTACTTATATCTAGGAATATGATTTTAAACAAATTATGTCGATTGATTCTATATAGTGTTTGGCGGCGCAGACTAAAAACAAAGGAAAGCATCATAATCAGTGTTACCGTGGTACCACTGTATTTGATTAATGTGATTTTGATATACACAGTAGCATAGAGGGATTAATTAACTGCATTAATTAAGGTATCCTTGGTACTTGACCGAACAATCACAACCTCTAGAACAAATTTTCAGTTAATAACAAATATTTTTATTTTAATTTTGTCATCAGTAAAAGGTTTTCTGTGATAAAAGTGACTAAAGATCTCACTGACTAAATAAAATAAAACCTTAGAGCTTCATTGAAGATTAAGAAATGGACAACTTGACGACAAAGGGAGGGGGCACGCCCCAATGTATGGGCATCTCTAATTGTATTAAATATTCAAAGTTTATGTATCATCATTTAATTTTAAATAAAATAAAAAACTTAAATCATTGAAAATGAATATTAGATGTCAAATACTAAGAAAGTCTATCTTATAATGTAGTCATGTTTTTTGGAAGCCAAGGAGAGATGTTTTTATGTTCTGCCAATTTTAGGTATTGTATATCTGACTCCATATAAACCTCTCAATGGCCCTGAACTGCTTTGTACCCTACAATCTACACTGACCAAAGTCAATAAGAGTAAGGTTGTCACACAAAAGATATCTAGATGAGGGAAGAATAACCTATATTATCTCTTTAAATCAGCATTGTTTAAATCTTTATTAAGATGTTTAATTTTTAAACCTCTATTGACTCAATAACCCTGTTTCTTTCAAACAACCCTATGAAGCCACCAAAAGACAGAGGTATCACCTCTGTCATTTGGTGACTGCAGAGATATCTCTCCAGTTACATTGGTATTGGCCTATTGATTGACTTATAATGTACTGTACACATACAAAAACAATTCCATCTTGCAACAGACAGTCAATACACACTATATAACATACTAGCATTGTCCAGTCAGCAAAATAAGGGTATCAACAGCCTTTTACCTTCATGAGAGATATGTTACTTGTGCCCCTAAAATGGGACAATTGCACATCTCACCAAGCATTTGGGAACGGAAGGACATTAAGCTCAAATGCAGCACTGTCCTGCCTAAATTGAGATATATGGCCATGTTATGTCTTATATGTAATTTTGCACCATGGTTCTAGGAGGCTTCCTAACTGTCCAAAACCTGAAAGACCAACCAGAGGAGGAGTTAAAAAATGTTGCACGATGAATTGATGAATGTATTTGTTATTACAATACAATAAAAATTTATCAACATATTTTTTAAATTAAGCATTAAAATTGTAGAAAATTCTAGAAATGAGAAATCTGCATTCTTATATGCTGACAATCCATCAGTAGCTTTATCATATTATTAGAAGCAGATGAAAATCAACAAAAATAACATATGAAAACAGATGGAAATAATTTAAAAGCATAAATGATAAGAAAATTTGGTAATAATCAAGTATAACAATGTCACTTATTACAAATGTAAATATATAGTACTGATACAGTGAATGGATAGCAAATACAAACAATGCATAAGAAATGGATTAAATCAATTTTCTTTTTTCTCAACTAAAAAATTTAGAGAATATATTAATATCTAGAATCCAAAATTTAAACCTTATTTCAATCTGTAAAAGAAAAAACTTTATAAAATTTGTTTTAACTGCTTGTAAAATTTCGAAATGATCATTTGATCATTTTATATACAGTACATTTTAATACATATGCAAGAATATAAGTGCTAATATCTTTTTTTAAATATTCTGAAAATCAATGTTATAAATATAAAATACTCTTTATTCCAAAATAAAGCATATAATAAATGAAATTTTCATTTTCAGTTATTAAAAATTTTATAAAAAGTACTGTAAATCACTATCACAGAAAGAATACTAAAAAAATATGATGAATACTAAATAAATCTATTCAATAAATTCAAGAATTCTAATTTATTTAGTTGGCTTCATTACAGACAAAGAATCCATTAAAGGTTGATTCCTGTAATAAAGTTATTATATATTTATAATAGTAATAATTTATATATAAATGTTCATTTTATGCACTTCATATTTGCTTACTCTTCACAGATTAAGCAGAACTTATCAATTTATTAAAAATATATATATTTGATATCATCATTATTTAATTAAAAAAAATATAAGCCTATATATACATATAACTTTTATTGATAAACTATTAATTGTGAATTTATTACAATAAATACATTTTAACCAGTGAAAGATTAAAACTTGATGCATCATNAAACAAATTATGTCGATTGATTCTATATAGTGTTTGGCGGCGCAGACTAAAAAGAAAGGAAAGCATCATAATCAGTGTTACCGTGGTACCACTGTATTTGATTAATGTGATTTTGATATACACAGTAGCATAGAGGGATTAATTAACTGCATTAATTAAGGTATCCTTGGTACTTGACCGAACAATCACAACCTCTAGAACAAATTTTCAGTTAATAACAAATATTTTTATTTTAATTTTGTCATCAGTAAAAGGTTTTCTGTGATAAAAGTGACTAAAGATCTCACTGACTAAATAAAATAAAACCTTAGAGCTTCATTGAAGATTAAGAAATGGACAACTTGACGACAAAGGGAGGGGGCACGCCCCAATGTATGGGCATCTCTAATTGTATTAAATATTCAAAGTTTATGTATCATCATTTAATTTTAAATAAAATAAAAAACTTAAATCATTGAAAATGAATATTAGATGTCAAATACTAAGAAAGTCTATCTTATAATGTAGTCATGTTTTTTGGAAGCCAAGGAGAGATGTTTTTATGTTCTGCCAATTTTAGGTATTGTATATCTGACTCCATATAAACCTCTCAATGGCCCTGAACTGCTTTTTACCCTACAATCTACACTGACCAAAGTCAATAAGAGTAAGGTTGTCACACAAAAGATATCTAGATGAGGGAAGAATAACCTATATTATCTCTTTAAATCAGCATTGTTTAAATCTTTATTAAGATGATTAATTTTTAAACCTCTATTGACTCAATAACCCTGTTTCTTTCAAACAACCCTATGAAGCCACCAAAAGACAGAGGTATCACCTCTGTCATTTGGTGACGTAAGATTCAAGCTCTGAATGATGGGTTTCACACCACCACAAAACTGTTGACCCTTTGCAAGATATTTGTTTCCAAAAGTCAGCCTTTAACATGTATNTTAAGATGATTAATTTTTAAACCTCTATTGACTCAATAACCCTGTTTCTTTCAAACAACCCTATGAAGCCACCAAAAGACAGAGGTATCACCTCTGTCATTTGGTGACTGCAGAGATATCTCTCCAGTTACATTGGTATTGGCCTATTGATTGACTTATAATGTACTGTACACATACAAAAACAATTCCATCTTGCAACAGACAGTCAATACACACTATATAACATACTAGCATTGTCCAGTCAGCAAAATAAGGGTATCAACAGCCTTTTACCTTCATGAGAGATATGTTACTTGTGCCCCTAAAATGGGACAATTGCACATCTCACCAAGCATTTGGGAACGGAAGGACATTAAGCTCAAATGCAGCACTGTCCTGCCTAAATTGAGATATATGGCCATGTTATGTCTTATATGTAATTTTGCACCATGGTTCTAGGAGGCTTCCTAACTGTCCAAAACCTGAAAGACCAACCAGAGGAGGAGTTAAAAAATGTTGCACGATGAATTGATGAATGTATTTGTTATTACAATACAATAAAAATTTATCAACATATTTTTTAAATTAAGCATTAAAATTGTAGAAAATTCTAGAAATGAGAAATCTGCATTCTTATATGCTGACAATCCATCAGTAGCTTTATCATATTATTAGAAGCAGATGAAAATCAACAAAAATAACATATGAAAACAGATGGAAATAATTTAAAAGCATAAATGATAAGAAAATTTGGTAATAATCAAGTATAACAATGTCACTTATTACAAATGTAAATATATAGTACTGATACAGTGAATGGATAGCAAATACAAACAATGCATAAGAAATGGATTAAATCAATTTTCTTTTTTCTCAACTAAAAAATTTAGAGAATATATTAATATCTAGAATCCAAAATTTAAACCTTATTTCAATCTGTAAAAGAAAAAACTTTATAAAATTTGTTTTAACTGCTTGTAAAATTTCGAAATGATCATTTGATCATTTTATATACAGTACATTTTAATACATATGCAAGAATATAAGTGCTAATATCTTTTTTTAAATATTCTGAAAATCAATGTTATAAATATAAAATACTCTTTATTCCAAAATAAAGCATATAATAAATGAAATTTTCATTTTCAGTTATTAAAAATTTTATAAAAAGTACTGTAAATCACTATCACAGAAAGAATACTAAAAAAATATGATGAATACTAAATAAATCTATTCAATAAATTCAAGAATTCTAATTTATTTAGTTGGCTTCATTACAGACAAAGAATCCATTAAAGGTTGATTCCTGTAATAAAGTTATTATATATTTATAATAGTAATAATTTATATATAAATGTTCATTTTATGCACTTCATATTTGCTTACTCTTCACAGATTAAGCAGAACTTATCAATTTATTAAAAATATATATATTTGATATCATCATTATTTAATTAAAAAAAATATAAGCCTATATATACATATAACTTTTATTGATAAACTATTAATTGTGAATTTATTACAATAAATACATTTTAACCAGTGAAAGATTAAAACTTGATGCATCATTCATAATCAATTCTTGCATCAAGTAACATTTTCAATACTAGATACTATCAGGATGACATCTTGTGAGGAAAAGTTTTTCAGAATGTAATATAAAAACTACTTTCATAAAAGTCAATAAAATTTACAAATAACTTCTCCTATAACTAAATAACTATAAGGTAAATTCAGTCTATTTTAATTTATATTTTAAGTTCACTTAACATAGATCTCTTTCTTTTTAAAGATACTTTATNGAAAGCATCATAATCAGTGTTACCGTGGTACCACTGTATTTGATTAATGTGATTTTGATATACACAGTAGCATAGAGGGATTAATTAACTGCATTAATTAAGGTATCCTTGGTACTTGACCGAACAATCACAACCTCTAGAACAAATTTTCAGTTAATAACAAATATTTTTATTTTAATTTTGTCATCAGTAAAAGGTTTTCTGTGATAAAAGTGACTAAAGATCTCACTGACTAAATAAAATAAAACCTTAGAGCTTCATTGAAGATTAAGAAATGGACAACTTGACGACAAAGGGAGGGGGCACGCCCCAATGTATGGGCATCTCTAATTGTATTAAATATTCAAAGTTTATGTATCATCATTTAATTTTAAATAAAATAAAAAACTTAAATCATTGAAAATGAATATTAGATGTCAAATACTAAGAAAGTCTATCTTATAATGTAGTCATGTTTTTTGGAAGCCAAGGAGAGATGTTTTTATGTTCTGCCAATTTTAGGTATTGTATATCTGACTCCATATAAACCTCTCAATGGCCCTGAACTGCTTTTTACCCTACAATCTACACTGACCAAAGTCAATAAGAGTAAGGTTGTCACACAAAAGATATCTAGATGAGGGAAGAATAACCTATATTATCTCTTTAAATCAGCATTGTTTAAATCTTTATTAAGATGATTAATTTTTAAACCTCTATTGACTCAATAACCCTGTTTCTTTCAAACAACCCTCTGAAGCCACCAAAAGACAGAGGTATCACCTCTGTCATTTGGTGACTGCAGAGATATCTCTCCAGTTACATTGGTATTGGCCTATTGATTGATTTATAATGTACTGTACACATACAAAAACAATTCCATCTTGCAACAGACAGTCAATACACACTATATAACATACTAGCATTGTCCAGTCAGCAAAATAAGGGTATCAACAGCCTTTTACCTTCATGAGAGATATGTTACTTGTGCCCCTAAAATGGGACAATTGCACATCTCACCAAGCATTTGGGAACGAAGGACATTAAGCTCAAATGCAGCACTGTCCTGCCTAAATTGAGATATATGGCCATGTTATGTCTTATATGTAATTTTGCACCATGGTTCTAGGAGGCTTCCTAACTGTCCAAAACCTGAAAGACCAACCAGAGGAGGAGTTAAAAAATGTTGCACGATGAATTGATGAATGTATTTGTTATTACAATACAATAAAAATTTATCAACATATTTTTTAAATTAAGCATTAAAATTGTAGAAAATTCTAGAAATGAGAAATCTGCATTCTTATATGCTGACAATCCATCAGTAGCTTTATCATATTATTAGAAGCAGATGAAAATCAACAAAAATAACATATGAAAACAGATGGAAATAATTTAAAAGCATAAATGATAAGAAAATTTGGTAATAATCAAGTATAACAATGTCACTTATTACAAATGTAAATATATAGTACTGATACAGTGAATGGATAGCAAATACAAACAATGCATAAGAAATGGATTAAATCAATTTTCTTTTTTCTCAACTAAAAAATTTAGAGAATATATTAATATCTAGAATCCAAAATTTAAACCTTATTTCAATCTGTAAAAGAAAAAACTTTATAAAATTTGTTTTAACTGCTTGTAAAATTTCGAAATGATCATTTGATCATTTTATATACAGTACATTTTAATACATATGCAAGAATATAAGTGCTAATATCTTTTTTTAAATATTCTGAAAATCAATGTTATAAATATAAAATACTCTTTATTCCAAAATAAAGCATATAATAAATGAAATTTTCATTTTCAGTTATTAAAAATTTTATAAAAAGTACTGTAAATCACTATCACAGAAAGAATACTAAAAAAATATGATGAATACTAAATAAATCTATTCAATAAATTCAAGAATTCTAATTTATTTAGTTGGCTTCATTACAGACAAAGAATCCATTAAAGGTTGATTCCTGTAATAAAGTTATTATATATTTATAATAGTAATAATTTATATATAAATGTTCATTTTATGCACTTCATATTTGCTTACTCTTCACAGATTAAGCAGAACTTATCAATTTATTAAAAATATATATATTTGATATCATCATTATTTAATTAAAAAAAATATAAGCCTATATATACATATAACTTTTATTGATAAACTATTAATTGTGAATTTATTACAATAAATACATTTTAACCAGTGAAAGATTAAAACTTGATGCATCATTCATAATCAATTCTTGCATCAAGTAACATTTTCAATACTAGATACTATCAGGATGACATCTTGTGAGGAAAAGTTTTTCAGAATGTAATATAAAAACTACTTTCATAAAAGTCAATAAAATTTACAAATAACTTCTCCTATAACTAAATAACTATAAGGTAAATTCAGTCTATTTTAATTTATATTTTAAGTTCACTTAACATAGATCTCTTTCTTTTTAAAGATACTTTATGTTTAGTCATATCTACAAAATTGTTACATATTAAGACAGATCCATAACTTTGGGTGAAATATTGACATTGAGGACTAGACCTGTTCTACTTAGAGTGTTAAGCAAGACTAGGTAGGAGTGAGACACTCTTGCCTAGTCCCGCTTTGGACTCCTCGAGACTCCTTGTCTAGTCTCCCCTAGGAATGTTTGGTCGGACCGACTTCGGGACCTTCCCGTGGAATGTCTCAGACAGTTATGCAGAGTGTCTGTCCCGACAACGAATACGACCGTTTTGGCAGACAACTGACAGCGGACTCAACCGATGCAGACCAAGGAAATCCAACTGTATAATTAAAACAAAGCATTGCAATGGCAAAAGGCCAGTGTTGACACAATGTGATATCTGACAGGTGTTTTGAATATGAAAGAGAAGAGAGATTATTATTATACAGGGTGTCAGAAATTCCTGTTACAAACTTCTAGGACTTGTAGAGGGGAGTGAGTACATAATATTTTGATTAGGAATCCACGGTTTCAATTCAGATGTTTAACTCTTCCACTTCTGCTTGAGGAATTTGAATTAGCCATGACGCAGCGCAATTAGGTAACTATTCAAAAGGAAACATAACGAAACATCCATTTATCACTTAAGCACATTTGTTTTTATTAATACTTAAACTTTACGTGTTTACTTTATTCCAAAACAAAACAGAACCCAGCATACTGTACCGTATGAAACAGTACTGATGCATTACAACAGCGGCTTGATGTGGCAACCACCTGTCATCCTGTCTACCTATTGCATACCAAGACAAGCAACTCTGAGACTTTTCTCTTTCCCTCAGCAGAAGAGGAAGAGTTAAACATCTGAAATGAAACTGTCGTACATTGGTTCCTAATCAAAATACAGTATTATGAACTCACTCCCCTCTACAAGTCCTAGAAGTTTGTAACAGGAATTTCCGAACACCCTGTATATATATATACATGTTTTTTGTATATACATTTAGACATGGTCAATAAATATTTCTGATTAAATAATCTGTTTGGTAACCAAAATTTTATTATTTCATTATTATTATAAAAACTATTTTATTTTATTCTATTTTCAATGCACAGATCCATCTTCCAAGCATAGCAGAGACTTCTGTGTTTTATCACCCGAGTGTTTTATCTTCTCCCTTCTGTGTTTTATCACTCCACAAACCAAAAGACATTTTGGGTTTTTTAACTTTGCCCCAAAAAATGTAATTTTTACTAAAAGGAAAGTTATATCTAGTATTAATTTTTTTAAATATTTTTTATCACCTTAGCATTTATACAGTAAAAGTAAATAAATACTACACATAATATTGAATATATTAATATAAATTAATCAAAAGGATGTATATATATAAAACACAATAGAAAATTGTGGTTAAGAAGTTAAATTTCCTATGCAGAAACCAGTTCCAAATATTTAATCCAACTGTACACAATTGTAATTTATACAAAAAAAAAAAGAATTTATGCTTCAGTTATTTAATTACATTTCTTAACACAACAAACCCTTGTGAAAAAAAAAATTGTGGTAATCATTGTTTAACAATTTTAATACTAGAAATATATAATTCTCACTAGGGTTTCTCATTTCCCGGGAAATTTGTCTCCAGCGGGATTACGGGAAAAATAATTTCTTTTCCCAGGATCCCAGGAAATTCCGGGATGAGATAGTAAAATAGAATTTTATATGAATAAAAAAGATCATACAGAAATATCATATATTTGAATAATTTAATTTATTTTCTAGTAAGTAACTAAAGGTGTAGGGCCAATTACACCCATACGGACACGTTAGGCTCAATTAATTTATGTTCTCCTACATTATAAGATGAAAGTAAAATAAAGCGTTTCATTGGGAGTTTTAATGATTACGAAAAAAAATACCATTTTATTTCTAAAGATATAATAAAAAATAAACTAAAGTGCGATGAGTGATTTTTAATTTCAGCGAGTGCTTCGCTGTTCAATGGTGCGCAAACACAATACATAGATATTACATGAACTAACAAGTAGAAACTTTAGTTATTTGTCGAAACCGTGTCTTCTTTTTCTTGTTTCTTCTAATTCTATGTCACGACTTGGTGCATTTATCGACACTTGGCAAATAATTCCATCATCTACTTTTAATTCATACAGAAACGCGTTTCGGGCTTTCGCCCCTCTTCAGTCTGTTACATCGATAGTATACGGTATCAGTCTGAGACTGATACCAGTATCAGTACACAAGTAGAAACTTGTAAAACATAGGTAATAATATGCAACATGAAACCTCAAAATTTCTCTCTTAGATGAGTCTTCAAGATGCAACTTTTCGTATAATAAATAATAGAAAGAAAACCTGACATGATAAATTATTATTGAAATGCGAGATTTCCCGGGAAAATAAAATTTCCCGGGATTTTTCTCGTAGGGAATAAACGGCAGGAATCCCGGGAAAACGGGATCCCGGGAAAGAAACCCTAATTCTCACCATACAATTCTTTATAATTTCTGTATTTTATAGAATAACAACCCCTAATCTATATTACAATTGATAAAATGTGGTATGTGTTCTATAAAGCATATGAAATTATGTAAATACATGTAAATCTTCTATTACTTTTCATGCAAATAACATTAAAATATAAGCAAACGTTAAATATTTGATTTGAAATTTAAAAAAAAAAAAACCACGTTGCCTTAACGATGACGTGTCAGATGAAATTTACCGAAATTTTATTAAATAATACCATGTGATAATCGCCATTGTAATAATTTTATCTTGTAAATTTCACACAAATCTTAAAAGAAATGAATCAATTTCATGTAATTATCCAAAATTCAGATTGGTTATCAAAAGGAAAACACACCAACGTGGACCAATAAGCAATATCGATACAACACGATGTTACCGGCGTTACGTTGAGTGCGAGTTTATAGTATAAATAGTCAATAAACTTGTTTTCTATTTACCCGAACAAGATCTTGTCCTCCATATTTTCAAAAGAAGTATTATGATTGCTAATAAATGCGATAAGTCGCCCGCTAAACGGAATAAATTCATTATAAACTTATATGATGTTAAAATATTTGCTTTAGCCGCTGATCTTTGACGTGGCCAACGTAGCGGCACGTATTAAACATGGCGTGAAAAAATGGAACTAAAAAATAAAATTTTACAGAAATTAAATTGAAGAATATCTTTAGCTATTTTACTTTATTAATATCATAAATAATAAAATCAACCGATGCAGACCAAGGAAATCCAACTGTATAATTAAAACAAAGCATTGCAATGGCAAAAGGCCAGTGTTGACACAATGTGATATCTGCCAGGTGTTTTGAATATGAAAGAGAAAAGAGATTATTATTATACAGGGTGTCAGAAATTCCTGTTACAAACTTCTAGGACTTGTAGAGGGGAGTGAGTACATAATATTTTGATTAGGAATCCACGGTTTCAATTCAGATGTTTAACTCTTCCACTTCTGCTTGAGGAATTTGAATTAGCCATGACGCAGCGCAATTAGGTAACTATTCAAAAGGAAACATAACGAAACATCCATTTATCACTTAAGCACATTTGTTTTTATTAATACTTAAACTTTACGTGTTTACTTTATTCCAAAACAAAACAGAACCCAGCATACTGTACCGTATGAAACAGTACTGATGCATTACAACAGCGGCTTGATGTGGCAACCACCTGTCATCCTGTCTACCTATTGCATACCAAGACAAGCAACTCTGAGACTTTTCTCTTTCCCTCAGCAGAAGAGGAAGAGTTAAACATCTGAAATGAAACTGTCGTACATTGGTTCCTAATCAAAATACAGTATTATGAACTCACTCCCCTCTACAAGTCCTAGAAGTTTGTAACAGGAATTTCCGAACACCCTGTATATATATATACATGTTTTTTGTATATACATTTAGACATGGTCAATAAATATTTCTGATTAAATAATCTGTTTGGTAACCAAAATTTTATTATTTCATTATTATTATAAAAACTATTTTATTTTATTCTATTTTCAATGCACAGATCCATCTTCCAAGCATAGCAGAGACTTCTGTGTTTTATCACCCGAGTGTTTTATCTTCTCCCTTCTGTGTTTTATCACTCCACAAACCAAAAGACATTTTGGGTTTTTTAACTTTGCCCCAAAAAATGTAATTTTTACTAAAAGGAAAGTTATATCTAGTATTAATTTTTTTAAATATTTTTTATCACCTTAGCATTTATACAGTAAAAGTAAATAAATACTACACATAATATTGAATATATTAATATAAATTAATCAAAAGGATGTATATATATAAAACACAATAGAAAATTGTGGTTAAGAAGTTAAATTTCCTATGCAGAAACCAGTTCCAAATATTTAATCCAACTGTACACAATTGTAATTTATACAAAAAAAAAAAGAATTTATGCTTCAGTTATTTAATTACATTTCTTAACACAACAAACCCTTGTGAAAAAAAAAATTGTGGTAATCATTGTTTAACAATTTTAATACTAGAAATATATAATTCTCACTAGGGTTTCTCATTTCCCGGGAAATTTGTCTCCAGCGGGATTACGGGAAAAATAATTTCTTTTCCCAGGATCCCAGGAAATTCCGGGATGAGATAGTAAAATAGAATTTTATATGAATAAAAAAGATCATACAGNAATTATTAAAATGCGAAATTTCGTAACAATACTATCAATTAGCATTTATAAAATATATAGAATAATATAATCATAGACATCAGAATTGTATAACTTCCTATAGGACTTAGAACGCTACAACCATAGAGTATGATAGAGGCTAACCGCGTTTTACCTAAAATCGCAACAGCATTATTTATTGGATTATTATTATTCTGGTTAATCCGTTTAGAAACTAAGTACGACAATATTAAAGGTAAATTTCATTTAATTTTGTACTCTCTCTAAAAAGTTTATGTATCCAAAAGTCAGTTAACCGTATAGTTTTCAAATAATTCAGTAATAAGCGAGCATCGCAATTTCTATATTAAACAAGACCACTTTTTTGAGCAATTTTGCAGTTTGTAAGTAACCATTGAATAATACCGCAATTTAGTATTTGCGATCGTAATTTGACTTTTGGGTCATCTTATATAATAGGGGTGGCCAAATATTTTCACGAAAGAAGTTATATACTGCCTATTAGAAATACACGAGAGCCGCTTCATCATCTATTTATATTGTATATAATTTAACATATTTATATTTTAAACCATTGCAATTAATTTAGCTACAAAATGGCGATATTTTTCCTCTGTTTTATTTCCAAACTCCGATTTCTACCGCACATTTCTTTAAAGAATTGTTATTTATAACTATAACTATTAAATTTATTAACTATAAATATTTATTTTGTTATACGTGTTTATAATTTCCTGTCCGTTTTTTAAGCGACTTCCCGTTCCGTTTTGCAATCGCACTTTTGCATCTGGGTTAGGAATTAGGAAACTTTATTTTGACGTTTGTAATTTAATTATTTTATTTTTTCAGAAAATATTACAACCGAAGACGTTGCGGAAGATTTATATAATAATAAAATCGAATCATCACTTACAAACCGCGAAAGAAGAGTAAAACGCTCCGTTATATTGAAAAACAGGCACCTAAGTCCTACCTTAAACTCTAAACTTTATAAGACAGATCTAACTAAAGACTCTAACAACACCAGAAGTACATCAATGGAAGTGTTTTCCGAATCTTCGACATCTTCCGGATGTAAATGCGAGCTGAATCTCTTGCGTAAAGACGTGCTCTTCTTGATCGTCGTGTGTTGTGCTATTTCTATGTTGGCGGGATGTATCGTATGCGTTATTTTGCCTTGGAAATTGTGGCAAATTTTTAAAAAGAGAAAACAGTTTTCCCCTAATAAATGGTGGATGTCCGGGGACGACGATATATACGACATGGTTTCACTTATGAGACACAGAAAGAAATTTCTTCAGAAGCAACAATTGTCTTTTGAAAACAACTTGTTTACTCCTTTGCTTTCTGTGAATACTCAATATTTGCGCCAATAAATTAATTTAAATTATTCTGTGTTATGCAATACTTTTAAGCTAGTTACCGCGGAAATTACGTACTAAAATACTAATTTTAACGTACAGGTACAGTACATACATACATATAATTACTGTAGGTGCATCCGTGAAGTGGTTACAACCCTGAATATAAATTCACGCACATTCTTTATAAATATATATATAACTAAATTTTCTAAAAATCATTCTCTTATTAACCAGCAGATAGTCTGTGACCACTTTTTGTCCTCAAAAGATTGGTTCAATTCAAAAATTTCCCTCAAAAGGAGTTAGCAATGGAGTGGTGCCCCAGTTACCTAACAGAAAAGTACAATGTACAGGGACAAGCCATTACTAATTTGAAGTGGAGAGAATATATTTTAAATTAAAACTTGCAGCCTGGCATTGTGATGGGTTGTAGATCTGTGGGAGTTGTAGAATTGTTGCTGGTATGGAAGGAGTGACAATGCATATGTAGTAGCAAGTGTAGGAAGAATAGGAGTATCAGTTGAATGTATGCCATGTGATGCAAGATGCACACATTAAACATTCTCAGATAATTAGCATTCTTTTTGGAAGACCTATGTATATATAACTAATGTATAACTATTTATAATATGCAGTTATATATACATTATATATAGTTAATACTTATATATTACAGTAGCTTAAACACCTTAAATACTCTTTTCAGGAATACTTTAATTTATTTAAACATTTTCAACCCATATTTCAACCTTAAAAAACTGTTATAATGTCAATTAAAAGTTACAGTTCAAAACTTCTTGTTAAACCTGACATAGACCTATGAAAAGACAGAAAACATTCATTTAAATAAATTAAATTATTGTTGAGACTATTTAAGGTGTTATTTAAGCTAAAATTAGTTTCAGCTTAAATAGAGGTGTTTTTTAACTTGTATATTACTTGTAAATCTCCAAAGGTTTCAAATTTGTTTAATACCATTCTTTTAGTATTCAGATGTTACCATTGTAATCTACTTAAAAACATTATAATAGAATTTCAGTTGTTTTGTATGATGTTAATTAAAACTGAACAAGAACTGTCTTTTAACATTAATATTCAAAGTATGTTAAAATATACATCATTAAGATCAATTCATAAATTGTCATCTAAAACGATGATAATTTTACTGTAAAAATGCAAAACTTTCCAACTGTAATTTTTATAATGTTAGTCCATTATAACTCTACTGCTTGACTTTTGTACATATTTTTGGGAATGCATTGTGTCCAAAAGTAAGAATCACCAGTATAAATATTTGACGTTATGATATTCTAGGTAAATTGTAAGCTTTAGTTTTAAAATGTTATTAATTCTGAATTACATCCAATTCTGTTTTTAAACTGTATTTCTTTTTACACAATTTTGATTTAATTGTAAAAATTTTTTAAATTATGTAGAGGAATAAAAAATTTTTAAAATATGTTAGATTGGTTACTTGATGTGATAAACCCTTACATAAGATAACCTTTGTTATATAAATCAAATACTATAATATAAGAAACATTAATTAAATTAAAACAAACCGTATAAAGCGTTTTTGGTTATTTTAGCCTACCATTATCACGTTTATTGCAATATTCGGATGGTAAGAAATGGCACAATTTCATCGGTCAAGTAGACAGAATTTTTTTCTAATATAAGTTCTTAACAAATTGTTCCATTTACAGCCAAATATCAAATGGTAATCTGACAATGAATTAAATTTTGCAAAAAATGGACCAAATATTTAAACTTTGCATCCTTGAAAACTTCCTAAAACACATTTTCTGCTTGTTGGTAACTTTGTATTATGTAATTTTCCTATTTGAATGCCACCATATCACACTGGTCTGATAGAAAAAAGAGACTGTTGCAGAATGGGGTTGAAGTATTTTGACCAAAAGTAGTCATTGACCTCCTGCTGGAGGAGAGGATGGTCAATTATTAATATTTGAAAAGTGATCCGTGTTGGATAGGTTGTGATGTCTCCGCATGTGATCATAGTTGCTAACCTTAACACCCAAAAGACTTCATATGACTTTTTAAATAAAAAAAAAATCTTCTAAAAATGCAAGAATACTGTATTTACTCATATAAAAGATGAGGTTTTCATTCATTTTTCACTGCTTCAGAAATCTAGGTTGTCCTATACACGTAAGCAAAGGATTTTTTGCAATAATTTCTGTGAACCATGTGTAATTCATGCTGCATTATAGGTCTATAATCTATTTATCGTAAGTTGCCACTTCTGTAAACAAATTAAGACACACCTCCCTTTGTTTATTGGTTTAATCCTACGTCCATCAATTAAAAACCACGTTGCATCTCATTTGTCTGCAGAAAATGGTTTCTGGTTATTTATAAAATCATTAACTGAAATACAGGTCATTTAGCAATGATTATAAATGTAGTTATTTCATATTAGATAAATTGTTATTTTTAATGAACATTAGCACATTCTAAATGATTAAAAATAAACTTTTTCCGGTCATGCACATTATAATCTTTCGGTTTTGTTTTCCATTCATCACATATTAAGGCAAACAACCATGTTTGCCTTAATACATGCATTTGATAATATTTTATTTGTGATTAAAGGAAATAAAATTAAAGTTATATTAATAAATCTAATTTTCTTTATTTTGATCTTTAAAGTCACACCTTGTCCTGTAAGCGAGATAGTCTTATATGGAGTAAATACAGTAATTGCTTTTATGTGATAATAAAGTGTTTATATTTTTGCAACAGATTGTATAAATTACATAGGAAAGTGTTATGTCCTCATGAATATTGCATTTATAGAAAAATTATTAAAATTAGTTCAGTTTGCGACACGTGAGTGATCTGCTGAGGGAGATGAATTCCATGAAGACATGTGAAGCATCCAATCAATATTTTGCGGTGATTTATGACATTAAGTTAGAAGTATGTTAATGTAAATGCAGTTTCATAGTAATTCGTCAAACAGCCTAGATGTGCATAGCGAACAAACAAACATCCTCATTTATATATATATATAAAGTGCTCTGGAAGTATTAATAGAATAAATGTTATGCATTTATTGCATAAATGATTTCTTTAAATGAAAATATCAAAAGATTTCTATGTACAGTAAAATTTTTATTAAATTAACACCCAGCATACCAAAACATTAATTACATTAAGTAACACATTGTTTCTTGTTTATTATTTGGAGCATTTGAGTTAATGTGTTTTAAAATTTAAAACCATCAATTTATTCACAACAATCTTACCTCCAAATTACCATAAATAGATTTAACCATTTAAATATTTGGAATGTTAGCACTAAGTCAATTCTGTTGTTTGTTATGATAGAGAAGTATTCAGTTGTTGTAGCAGATCTTTAGAGATTTTCTTTAATTGTATAACTTCCTCTTCTAGGGATCCTGCACTATCTTCTAAAGCTCTCAGAGATTCTGTAATGTCGTGCACTTCAGTGGCATATTCTTGCAGTCTAAAATACTTCCTCATGTCGTGATATCTTTGTACCGCAGTTCTAATAAAGAGCATCATTAAGCAGAGTAATGTGAAAGTTAGTAAAAGACAGAATCGATTCATTCTTCTCTTCCTTACTGTTATGGTAATATATTGCCAATCCATTGTAACTCTTCCTTGAGAAATTTTAAATAATTCAACATAAAAACTACTAAGCACATTTTATAAAATACCTGAAACAAAAACAATTTTGAATTAAATTTTACTCAAAATAAATTTTTTTATTAAAATATATAATCAATTATTTGAAAGAATAGATGATTATTTCAAATTTACATATCAAAAAATCTACAAACAAGTTGCTTAACTTTCCCGGCAACATTTGGTGGTATCATCTGTTATGATATTTTATTAAACTTTTTATATTTTTAACTATTAATAAATGGCAAATAACTTAATTTTGAAGGTATGAATCGGTTTTATAAAAACTGTAAATGCCAATAACGAATAAAATTTTCATTAAGCCTGATCTCAAAATGTGACATATGACCATCCTCTATCTCCCACCTCTCAACCTATAAACACCAAAATTTAATAGTATCATACATATCCTCATGCTCAAAATCCAAAAAGGATAAGCAGCAGGTAAAAGAAGACTACAATCCTACAAATCATTCATTCAGCAACTTTCTACACATCTCTTTTGCTTCAGATACACTCGTCTCTTCTAGCAGACTTCCTCACATTCTCTTTCTGATTCAGCATCTTCTTTCAGATACCCATCCAGTGTTTCAACCAAGACTTTAATCAGCCTTCTCCTACCAGGCTTCCCATCCATCTTTCTCCACATATACAAGGTCTGTTCAAAAGTATTGGACCTTTGGTCAGCAAAAATACATTTATTGATTTTGATGATATGAAACCGTGCTTTACAATTTGTTTATGCTTCTAACACAATAGAGTGCTATAAATTAAGACACTTGGCGGGTTTTCTCATCTTTATTTAGTTTATTTATTTAGTTCAACTAAATAAAGATGAGAAAACCCGCCAAGTGTCTTAATTTATAGCACTCTATTGTGTTAGAAGCATAAACATTTATTGATTTTGAGGTACAGAACCCTAATCCCCTTTAAAGTAGTCTCCTTGGTAATGTATACACTTCTCCCAGTGCTCCTGCCATTGCTGGAAACACTGCTGGAATGTATCTTTCGGAATGGCCATCAGCTGGTCTGTCGCATTCCGCATGAAGTCTTCTCTTGACTAAAATCAGGTTCCTTTTAGTGGCATTTTCAGCTTGGGAAATAGCCAAAAGTCACATGGAGCCACGTCGGGAGAGTATGGAGCGTGACGAACCACGTGAATATTGTGTTTGGTGACAAAAGTCCGAATCAGATGCGCAAAATGTTCAGGTACGTTATCACGATGGAGCTGCCAAGTTTTGATCGACCACAGATCCCATCGTTTGCATCGCACTGTATCGGAAAGACGACGGCCAAACCATCCCAAAGGAGTACTACCAGGAGGTCCTTACCTCCTGGTAGTACTCCTTTGGGATGGTTTGGCCTTGTGGTGCGTACTCATGACACACCACCCCGCGAGAGTCGAAAAAACTGTCAACATGACCTTTGATATTGCTGCGGACCTGCCGCGCTTTTTTTGGCCTCGAGGATCGTCCCCGAAAGCCTGCTGAATCTTGCGAATGGTTTACACTCGGGTATCGCCAAGGTTTTTGCGCAAAATTTGATGTAATATCGCTGCTCACGTTGTTCAGTCATTTTCCAGCTTAGTGAAATCCGACGAGAGCGCACTACATGATCTCACTCATACGCCGATTGCCAACGACTGATGCTTTCTGCAGGCGGGAAAAAATTCAGGGCTGTGCATGACTGTCCCCTCCACAATTCCACCGAAGGAGGCCTCTCTCGCATCATTGGTTTACGCGGAAAAAAATAAGGTCTCCCCTCCACAACTCCACCGAAGGAGGCCTCTCTCGCATCATTGGTTTACGCGGAAAAAAATAAGGTCTGATACTTTTTGAACAGACCCTGTACTTTTAATAGTGACGTTGAGGCCGAAGTTCTAATCTCTAAAACGTGAACATCAAATGTTGAGCACTGTTATCTTGTATGCGGTACTCAATGTTCATATTTTAGAGATTAAAACTTTGGCCGCAACCTCACTAATAGCATCAAAGCCCCTTACATACAAGTTATCTTGCCAAATTTTGTTTCTTGAACCTTACTCCATCCTGAGATATTAAATGAAATAGACACCAACACACATGTAATTTTTCCCCTTTTGTTTTGACTTTATTGAGTTCAAGAGGTATCAAAATGGAGGGTCAAATTTGACAGTATTTTTCCATGCTATATACACAAGTGTCCACCAGTGGCTGAGCAGATAAAACTTCCTGGTTGGCACAAACTGACAACTAACCACTGAACACTGATAACTATCAGTGGATCGATCATGGGTTTGATCTCGCCAACAGGCTGGTTATGTGACATTTTCTGGGTTTTCTTCACATTAGGAACACCTAAATAGGAACCAGTTTCCCATAAAAGACCTCCAGGGAGGCATTCCCCTCCTTGGCAGATTGCCCATATGTCCTGTATTGCCATAATCAAATAAACCAGTATACACAACAGCCAGGAAAGTAATAACTATAAACAAATCAAATAAACTGACTTTCTATTTTAGTTTTAGCTGATTCAGTCTTGTTTATAATTTGACACAAGATTAAATTAAATAAATGTATTAAATTTATGTATTATTTTTAAAAACTAAATGAATTTGAACGAGAAAAATCTTCATACTTGCACTTTTGGAGTTCAGTCATTGTTGTTCCACGTTTAATACATTCAGAAATCTATAAATTAATTAAAATTAAAAATTAAGTCACGACATTAGGTAGAAATATTATTTTAATGCAATATCTGTTGTTCAAAACATTTTCTATTTGATTTCACTAACTAAATATTTTAAAATAAATGATAAAAATTTTAATCACTAACATAATTATTTGTATTAAAGCTTATTTCAGGTAGACAACTGTTTAAATTTACTATAAAGAAATGTTATCCTGTTTTAGGACAGTTTCAGCTTTGTGACAAATATAACTTACTGTTCAAACCAAATTCGAACTTTTCACTGGCACAGCTTTGCCTATATGACTCTTGCGCCAAAAAAACTCTAACTAACTTTTCATACTGTTTTTAATAGATCAAATAATATTTAAAATAACCCATTTTCATTCTAATTTGTAAAAACAAACTACATATATGCACAGTATAACATTAGATCAGCTAAAAGTATTAATTCTTCACTCTTTTCTTACCTCCTTCATTCTTCTGTCCTACAAGCATTTAAATATATTATCCCAATTTCCTGTTTCCAATACTCCCATCCATCCAATGTCAAGTTTTATCAAATCCTGTGCATTAATGTTTAGATACTTTTTAATATGTAAATGAAACATTGCTCCAGAATTCTTATGTTCTTAATTAATGTCATGTTAGTTTCTAAATACTAATGGTTGTTTCCAAGAAACTTCTACTTCTCTTGGCCCACAGCATTAAAAACATTGCTCCAGGAGTATCAAGTAATGGATTCAAAATGCTCTTTCACCCTAAGATTCACAGATCTGTATGTAGATTATATGTAGAAAAATTAATTTACTCTCTTTGCTTAATTCAATTGCATAGATTCCTGGCCTTTTTAACTACTTCCAAACATCATTCAATCTGTCAAAAACGGTATGAGAGTTTGAATTTGATTTGAACAAGCCATTGTTCAAACCAATAGGAATATTCATTATGAAACTGAAACTGTCAAAAACAGGACAAAAATGATAAATTTAAACAATTGGTTACCCGAAATAAGCATTTATTAAGATGATAATATGGAGCCAGAAACCCATAAGGTAATATTTGACTGACATAATAATTGTAATACAATGCTGAGTTTAAAAGTAAATTTTTTTATGAGTAAGATTTCTATGTGCAATGTAAACAATACCAAGAGATCATCACTTTCTGTGTAATTGTTTTTAATGCAATTATCTAATAAATAAAAAAATATATAGCAATTAAACAAAGATTTTTAATTAAATGTTAATTCTTATTTTATTTTTTTCTGTTACGAATTGTATGCTGAAAGGAAGAATTAAATGATAAATAATAATAATCTTTTATATAAACAGGACATCTGGTTTAATATATAATTATAAAAACAATTCCTGAAATAAATTCTGGAAATTTAATAAATAGTATTTCAAGTATAACTTAGTATACAGAAAATAATACAGAAATTCTGAATTAATAGAACAATAGTCAACTGTCAACTGCTAGATTTTTTAACTATAATTAAACTAATGATAATAGTACATGGATTGGTCTAAAGGTTGGCTGAATTAAATGCTATTATCATTATCTTAAAAGCATTGTAATGAAGAGTGGCTAGACTGCCATCTTTTGTTAAAATAATTAGTTTTTGTAAAAATTAATATAAAAACTGGGGCAAACCGAATACAGGTTTTTGGCCAAATACCGAATAATTATTCAGATATTATTGTTGCCGAATATCTTTGCTTTTCTGATACCAAATATTTGACCATATATCAACTGATTTATTTGGAACTGCCTAAGATGCCAAAGCTTAGACTCTAACCCTTAGAATAAGACGGAAAGCAGTGTCTTCTGTTCAATTATAAAGCTTATATATGTTTTTGTTACTAAAAATTTATTATTATGTAATGAAAAATAAAAATATCAAATCTTGAATTGTGTCGTCATTTTTTTGGAGGTATATACAGTAAATTCAGTGAAGCTGCAAATATTTACACTGACCAACAAAATCATTTATTTCTTATGAATGCAGAAGCATTAATGTTTCTCACTACAACTTATCATTCTAATTTGTTATTATTAATAAATAATAATTGCTTAAGATTATTTATTAAAGTTATATTTGTTTTGGAAAAGAAATAAATAACAGTACTTTTAAATATACACGATTTTAAATGTTATTTTCATTCTATTTTTTCTTCCTCTCTCCCAACTAAAATGAGATTATTCAACCAAATTTGAGGACGTATTTGGTCTAAATACCAAATACTGTACTTACTTTGTGACCAAATATACACAAATACTGAATATAATATTCCATCCACACACTAATTAAAACTATAAATAAAGTTTAACTTGAAATATACAATATATCAGTTAAACCATACTGAAATTACAGTGACGTTTTCAACTTAACTACATTCATAGATATGTAATTGTGATATTTTAACTTACGAACTTTTTTGGGAATATCCCCTGTAGACACTAAGAAAGCCTTTTTCCTTACCCACTGTTGGTTTGGCCAGGCACACAACAGAGGCAGCTAAGTGGTGAGGGATGAAGCCCAACATAACTGAAATGGACTGCCCATAAAGAATTTTTAGAGTTGCTTGCCTAGATTTGATTCTGGATCCCCAAAGCAATAGGCCAATACCTTAACTGACAAAGTAAAAAACATCATTAAAAATTTAATCCTGTCTCCTGCGCAGTTAAATTCAGTAAAATTTTGAATTGGGATTAAAATTACACATGAATTAATTGAAAGAATTAAAATAAATAAATTTAAAATATACTCAGCAAAAATTTTAAGTGTTAAAATGTACACAAACATTGGCATAATGTTGCAACAAACTCAAGAAGAATGAGTGTGTACTTTTTCCCTCTAAAATTATTTGTATAGTGAAAAAAGTGTCAACTGCATGTAATCTGGATTGAAAAAATTAGTAAATTCATTTAGTATCATTCATATTTGTAATAAATTCTGTGTTACAACAGGATTTTTTTTTACAAAATAGGAACTATGGAGTAAGTAAAATCTAGCTTCCTAAGAGAGCTTAAACTTCTCTGAAAAATTAAAATTAATATATATATTTTTTTTTTAACTTAATTAACTGTGTAAATGGGAGCTTTACAAGTAGCCATAATTCTACAGCTTCTGCAGATTACACTTATTGCAAAGTGATGAGTGATTTCGACTTTGCGACACGCAGAATATGAAATGCTTTCTCTATTGCGGAGTTCGCCATTTTAGTTAATTGTTTCTGGAGGAAGCAGACAACAAAACGTTGGAATGAAGATGGGAGATGAAATTCAAACGTTTATTCTATCGACCTGTGTACGTGGCATACTTTTCTCATAATAATTAACATAATTACAATAATTTAAAATGGTAGCATACAATTGGTATACCCTGTACTTTCGTTTTTCAATTCACCTGAGTGTTAAATTTGAACATTCATTAATAAAATGACTGAAAAATCTCAGATAAAAAATATTTTCTATAGAAAAGAGTAAGAGTATAGAAAAAATAAAGAATAGAAAAGAATAAAGAATATTTAGAAGCGAATTTCTAAATATTCTCTATTCTGTGTTGTTACATTTATTAATATTTGTTTCTAAAGGTTATTATACTGTCAGAATATAAAAACAATTGCAATTTTAGTTTAGTATAACGAAAAAACAATCGGAAGATTAAATAATTTTATGATTTAGAAGGTTGTGCTCCCGGCTAAAAACTATTAAAGAATTGTTTGAATGACCTTACAACAGAGAATTTATTTACAAAGGAGGAAGTTTTGTAGCTATAACCTATATTCTTTTAATTAATAAATGTTTAATATAACTTTTTCGTATACAAAACAATGTTCTTTGGTTATTATTTTAACGAACAAACGGTCATTAAATATAGTTTATAAGTGAGTTAACTCCGTTAGTTATTAATTTAAATCGTAATTAAGTTATATGTTAAAGAATAAGCAAGATAGAATGAGACGGCGATATACGTGGGCCAATTTCTCTTATAGAAAGTTTCTTTAGATCTAACAAGGGNAAAATTCTATTTGAAATTATACATTTTATTGCTGATTTTAGAATAAATTATTTTATTTTCATTTGGTATCATTCATATTTGTAATAAATTCTGCATTACAACAGATATGCAATAAGAATAACTTATTTGTTGTACTGAAATCTATTTTGTTTATTAAAATTTATATGCCTTAATGCTGATTATTTGATACAAATTGCAAAGTTATAGGATTGAATACTGGATTCATATGAAATTCCAAAGTGGAATTTGACAGATATTTCAGGTTGTATTTAAAATATTAATATTATTGTTTAGAAAAGTAAATAAGCGTCATTCTTGTTACACTGATTGAAATACTAACAAGATCCCATATGTTTATAGAAAACAAAGAAAATCCAAATATATTTCAGAAAAATCCAAATTTATTCAGAAAAATTAATATATGTTTCTTCATATCTTGAAATATAAAAATCCAAATTTTAAAAAGAAAAAAAAAAACTTTGAAGCGAAAATAACTTTTAATGTTTCAAGTTTCCATCTGTTCTCATTTGAACAATAAATTATGTATTTTCATTCCAATTAAATTCTTTTAAAATGTTTTTAATATATTATACAGGGTGTCCATAAATGTTTATACCCTAATAACAAAACAATGTAACTCTTAATTGGATACAGTAAATGAAACATGCATTATACCACTCATTAAGTTTTGAACCTTACAAATTTTTGAACCTAAGCAAATTGTTCACATTTTGGACGATCATCTGGTTGTAATGCCTGAAAAATTTGGACCTTGTACACATACAATTTAAGACGTTTGCAAACCTCTTTATTCACTGTACTCTTTGGCACTTGCAGCTCCGCAAAGCTTGTCTAATAGATTTCAGTGGCAACCTCGTGAATGCAGTGCTTGTCCGTTTCTGAACCAACCCTGTTGCTAAAGAAGTTTCCATCCATGTTTTGATTAACTTGATATCAGGTGCTTTCTTTCCATAATGGGACCTAAACTTTCGCTGCACAGTAATCGGTGATTTGGTTTCTGCTAGCCACACAACACATTGAGCTTTCTCCTGGGGGAAGCCATTTTTACGATATAGCTCACACAGTGCTCCTTGTGGCAAGTGTTGAATAACACAACTGTACAGAAACTTCATGGGTTCCCTAGTAGACTTGTAATAAAAAAAAAAAAAAAAAAAATGTTACCAGCATAAATATAATTAATATTTAATTTTGAAATCAGGGTAAACATTTATGAACATCCTGTACAACAGATGTAAAATACCGTACTTGATTTCAAAAAACATACTAAAATAAAAAATACTAATTAGTAATCCTACTTTAGTATATAATTTTCTGTTATGAAGAAACTTTAAAAATATTTAATAAATATACAAAAAAATACAACAATTTTAAAAAGGTAAAAACCTTGCTTCTGTCAATCTTTCCGCCGTTTCGTTTCTACACCATCAGCGATCCTTAAGACAATTCACAAAAATTGACAGAAGCAAGGTTTTTACCTTTGTGAAAATGTCGTATTTTTTATATATTTATTAAATGTAATTAACGTTGGCCATGTCTTTTTATTATTTTTTTTATTTATAAAAATATTAATTCTTAACTTTGCTAACTTTTACTTTTGGATTTTATAAACAAATACAAGCACACTTCTGCTTTTAACTTTTTATTTTGTGTAATAGCTTAGTTATTGAAAATCAATATCATCAAAAAATTTTTAAAATTCAGTACTTTTTTTTTTTTTAACTCTTTCCGCCCTGTGGGCACTAAGAGGGCCTCTTTTTGCAAGCCCATTATGGGTTCGGCCAGGCCCACAATGGGGTTGCCGGGTGGTGAGGAACAGGGCCCAACATATCTGAACGGACCACCCCCCCGAAAAATTCTTGGGGATTTTACAACCCGTTTGGATTCGAACCCGGGTCCCCCAGAGCAGTAGGCTGCCACCTTGACCTAGGATTTTCTTTGTTTTCTATAAAAATTATGGGATCTTGTTAGTATTTTAATCAATGTAACAAGAATGATGCTCATTTCTGGATGAGCTTTAATATACTAAGCTCGTCCAGAAAGTACATGCCATTTGGATATTAAAAAAGATTTGCAATTTGTTTTCATTTGTATTTTATTACAGAAAAATCTACATACTAGGGTTTCTCATTTCCCGGTATTTTGCTTGTCCCGGGATCCCGGGATAAAAGTGAACTGTTTCCCGGGATCCCGGGAAATCCCGGGATAGAATTAATTATTTTTAAGGTATACAAAATATCTTGAAATCAAATGATATAATTATTTTCCATTTTTTAAAGTAATTTTAAAGTTTTGTAACCTCCAAAATCATATTAATAATGCTGTGTTAGGTCTATAGGCCTATAATAAAAATTACCTTTAAATAACGTAGAAATTTTCACAAATAGAAAAAAATTAATTAAAGTTTGCTGGAAACTGCATACAACAACAACAAAAAAAATGTTTTGAATTGAGTTAAAAATTAAAAAAATGAACTTCTAATTTAGAAGGTAATTTTCGTTTTTTAAATAAAATATAATACAAAATATTGCAAACTTTTATAAGATTTTAAAAAGCAAAGATGGTCAATACTCCGATAACTCACTCTAATTCTTATTTTAGTAATGAAAAGTCTTGCCACCGAGAATGCCCTTTCCGATTCAATTGATGTGATTGGAATAGTGTTTAATGCATTTAAGAGAAGACAGATATTATGTGTTTTTTCACCTGTAGCCTGGAAGCTTTCGAGTTCGTTTTCGAGATTGTAGTACTTCTTTCGCTCTCTAGTATTCTTGATTTGTCTACCTTGGCTGCTTTAATAGCGGCATCAAGCTTAGAGCTCGATAATTCGGCAATTCATTTGGCTTTAATAATCAGGTTTATGAAGAAAAACTTCATACTTGCAGACTTTGTACTCGTTTGTATCCTTGCCCAATTTGCACAATCTGGCGTCAGGCATTTATTGAAGCTACTGGGCATGGTTAAAACTCAAGACAGCGTAAGCACAATTATTCCAGATATTACAGGTTCCGACAAGTAAAGAATTTTTATAGTCATGCCACAAATAAGCTATATATTGATTATTGACCATTTGTGACATGCTATAACGAGCAAAAATTTAAAAAAACTAATAGGTAGGTTTAAAATTAATAAATACAAATGTATTCTGGCAGTGAATGAGTTAATTATGCTTTCTATTTGCAAAACTCCTCAACCTTAACACAAAATAAGAAAAAAATTGAATTTTTAAGAAATTTGCGGGATTTCCCGGGATAAGAAAAATTTTCCAGGATATTTCCCGGGTTAAAAAAACAACCGGGATCCCGTTTCAGAAACCCTACTACATACCTTAAACTACTTTTTGACATATTCACCATGCGAATTAAGGCACGTGTCATATTTTGGCACTAATTGCTAACACCCACTTTGTAGAATTCGGCTGCTTGCGATCGTTTGGACGATTATATTCTAGAGATTGATCACAGAGTCTCTAGAGATTGATCACAGAGTCTCTATGTATACTAGTTAGAAACTATCTATAAAATCTCATTTTCCATACAAATTTCAATTTTGTCCTACATCAAAAAATCATCTCCATTAACAGTTGGTGGTTGTTAGATGACCAGCAGCTGTTTTTAGACTTTCAACTATAATAAAATATACCGTAATTAGGAATTTTCTTTTACAATACTTGAGTAATAATGACACACTATTACACCTGGATTTCAAGGATGAATTTTGTCATCATCATTTACAATCCATCATTTCCTAAATTTGTCATTGGGATAGTCTCTAGTCCAAGACCCAGGACACAATGGCTGCATTCAGCAGACAACAGTTCCAGAGCTGTTGAGTATTTTTCTACCAAACACCCTCTACAGCAGAGCTCTTTCAGAACACATTTGGCGTTTTGATGTCACATTCGGTAGCGTCTTTCATTTATGCTACCCGAAACTGACCAACGAGGCATTTCGTTCCAATGCAACGTCACTCGTCATTCAGCAGATCCAGGTTGCTATGTGACAGCTACAGATTTGCTCAGTTACAACTGTTGAGTCTGTTGAATGCAGCCGATCTCACAGATAGAAACTTATGGTCAAACTTTACAATAATGTACAGTACGTACAGAGTGATCATACATTCCTAATCACAAGATTTGTCCTGGATCTTGAATTAGAGTTTTAATGCATTAATGCACTCAGTGCTGAATTAAAGAATTTAATTATGATTTCTAAATAGATTCTTATTCAGGAATCACACATGGAGTAAATACATGTCACATCAATGAAAATTCTTATAACTGCATTGATTTACATTATTAATAGCGAAGAGAGAGAGGAAAAAAGTCAAACTTTTCTTATATATTATTAGGATACTTCAAAATAACAGCGTGATATCACGTCCTTGGAGTTACGAACAAGAAACAAATCCTGGTACTTATACACTTACCTAAAGAATTGGTAAAAATTATCAAACGGACGAAGCAGAAACTAAATAACCGCAGCAAAACACTTTAAAACACATTTTAAATTTCTATTTTAAGTACAGTAAAATATATAAACTGGAAATACCGGCACAAAATAACCCCGCGAACTCACATCGCACACCTACACAATTCATCCCTCATCTCGAATGCAGACGCCACCTTCTGGATTTNTATTATTAATAAATAATAATTGCTTAAGATTATTTATTAAAGTTATATTTGTTTTGGAAAAGAAATAAATAACAGTACTTTTAAATATACACGATTTTAAATGTTATTTTCATTCTATTTTTTCTTCCTCTCTCCCAACTAAAATGAGATTATTCAACCAAATTTGAGGACGTATTTGGTCTAAATACCAAATACTGTACTTACTTTGTGACCAAATATACACAAATACTGAATATAATATTCCATCCACACACTAATTAAAACTATAAATAAAGTTTAACTTGAAATATACAATATATCAGTTAAACCATACTGAAATTACAGTGACGTTTTCAACTTAACTACATTCATAGATATGTAATTGTGATATTTTAACTTACGAACTTTTTTGGGAATATCCCCTGTAGACACTAAGAAAGCCTTTTTCCTTACCCACTGTTGGTTTGGCCAGGCACACAACAGAGGCAGCTAAGTGGTGAGGGATGAAGCCCAACATAACTGAAATGGACTGCCCATAAAGAATTTTTAGAGTTGCTTGCCTAGATTTGATTCTGGATCCCCAAAGCAATAGGCCAATACCTTAACTGACAAAGTAAAAAACATCATTAAAAATTTAATCCTGTCTCCTGCGCAGTTAAATTCAGTAAAATTTTGAATTGGGATTAAAATTACACATGAATTAATTGAAAGAATTAAAATAAATAAATTTAAAATATACTCAGCAAAAATTTTAAGTGTTAAAATGTACACAAACATTGGCATAATGTTGCAACAAACTCAAGAAGAATGAGTGTGTACTTTTTCCCTCTAAAATTATTTGTATAGTGAAAAAAGTGTCAACTGCATGTAATCTGGATTGAAAAAATTAGTAAATTCATTTAGTATCATTCATATTTGTAATAAATTCTGTGTTACAACAGGATTTTTTTTACAAAATAGGAACTATGGAGTAAGTAAAATCTAGCTTCCTAAGAGAGCTTAAACTTCTCTGAAAAATTAAAATTAATATATATATTTTTTTTTTAACTTAATTAACTGTGTAAATGGGAGCTTTACAAGTAGCCATAATTCTACAGCTTCTGCAGATTACACTTATTGCAAAGTGATGAGTGATTTCGACTTTGCGACACGCAGAATATGAAATGCTTTCTCTATTGCGGAGTTCGCCATTTTAGTTAATTGTTTCTGGAGGAAGCAGACAACAAAACGTTGGAATGAAGATGGGAGATGAAATTCAAACGTTTATTCTATCGACCTGTGTACGTGGCATACTTTTCTCATAATAATTAACATAATTACAATAATTTAAAATGGTAGCATACAATTGGTATACCCTGTACTTTCGTTTTTCAATTCACCTGAGTGTTAAATTTGAACATTCATTAATAAAATGACTGAAAAATCTCAGATAAAAAATATTTTCTATAGAAAAGAGTAAGAGTATAGAAAAAATAAAGAATAGAAAAGAATAAAGAATATTTAGAAGCGAATTTCTAAATATTCTCTATTCTGTGTTGTTACATTTATTAATATTTGTTTCTAAAGGTTATTATACTGTCAGAATATAAAAACAATTGCAATTTTAGTTTAGTATAACGAAAAAACAATCGGAAGATTAAATAATTTTATGATTTAGAAGGTTGTGCTCCCGGCTAAAAACTATTAAAGAATTGTTTGAATGACCTTACAACAGAGAATTTATTTACAAAGGAGGAAGTTTTGTAGCTATAACCTATATTCTTTTAATTAATAAATGTTTAATATAACTTTTTCGTATACAAAACAATGTTCTTTGGTTATTATTTTAACGAACAAACGGTCATTAAATATAGTTTATAAGTGAGTTAACTCCGTTAGTTATTAATTTAAATCGTAATTAAGTTATATGTTAAAGAATAAGCAAGATAGAATGAGACGGCGATATACGTGGGCCAATTTCTCTTATAGAAAGTTTCTTTAGATCTAACAAGGGGGTGCTTCCCAAGGGAAACCACCCCCTTGGGAAGCACCCCCTTGTTAGATCTAAGGAAACTTTCTATAAGAGAAATTGGCCCTTATTTAGGTGTTAGACACGTGAAAAATCCCGGAAAACTTCACGTGTTCAGCAGAAACCCGCGACTTTGTGTTCAGTGGTTTAAACACTTGGCCACTGTTAAATAATTTAACTAATAATTTTCTCTTTCAATTCTTTCTTTAAATTACTTTTTAAATAATTTATCCAAATTTCTCTTAATAAAATACTAAAATTATATACAGATTCAAAATTAATATCCATATTTTAATTTTCGGTTAAATTTTACATGTTAGCAGCTTTAAAAATGAATTTAGACTCAGTCAAATAAGGATATAAACGATATTTATATGGAGAAAAGTAAAGAAAGAAATATTGTAACGTATGCGAAGAAACGATAAAAATAAAAATATATCACAAAATATGGAACGATACGTTATTTTTCTACAAAATTGACAAGAAAAACATAGAATCCGATGAATATAATTGCTTTTATGACACAGAAGATGAGAATATTTGTAAAGAAAAGTTAAATAAATCACATTATTCTACTCTAATTCCTAAGAACTGACAGATTGCTGATCTAGAAAAAGGCGATAATTTCGTCTAGACAATCCGGAATTCTAAATCTTTCTCAATTTCCGATTGTTGACAGTTGATTGATGAGTTTCCTTTACTTAAAATCTTCTTATAAATATATATAATATTGAGGAAAGAGCACTATATTAAGATAAATGTCTAGAAAAGAATGAACGAACTGCCATTTTACAATCGATTCTTAATGTAAACATATCAAAATAAATTATCTTTTAAACGAATTTCTAGTTGGTTCCTCGAATATTCTCTTGTATAAAAGTATATATTCATCGAATTTAGGCTATACTTAATATTTTCCAAAATATAATATTGAATCCATTATAAGAGCGTGTTCAATGGAGAACTGCAGATTCATTTTTCCAATTTTTAACGAACTACTGACACATAAACTGTAAATAAAATGTTTAAAAAAATAGTAGAGATGTTTATTTTCCTGATTAAAATTCTAAACATATATCAGTTCAAGTTATAATGTGTATCGAATGTATAATGTATGATTAATAAAACCACATGTCAACATAAATCACAGAACTTATCGCGTGGGTTTTAACAAATCTTCTTTCCGGTCTTAGTTCTCAATTGAGTAATTAGAATGGCGTGTTCTAAAGAATATCTTGTGTAATTTTAATCGATAACAAACTCCGAATCGGTCGATAGAGGTTTAGATTAAAAGTAAACTGCGTAATCATTAACAAAATCTTCTTTGGTTCAAGCGAATTGTGCCATCTCCTTTCGTGTTACAAATCTCCGAATGCTGATAAGATGCAAAATCCGCTTTGCATTCTAACTGTATCCGTTGTTATTGGATTTATCACTCGATTTAACGTTTTATCGCCTTAAGTCTGAAGATAAACGAGAGAGTGTACTT
Source organism: Centruroides sculpturatus (assembly GCF_000671375.1). NCBI lineage: Eukaryota > Metazoa > Arthropoda > Arachnida > Scorpiones > Buthidae > Centruroides > Centruroides sculpturatus. Next base: position 633,689 of record NW_019384353.1, on the reverse strand, counting down.
AACGTTTATGTTCTATTAACGAGAAAAACCTCTAGATCTTTGAAGTTATTCAAAAATTGTATTTTTCCTTTATGCTGATTAACTTACCAATTTGGTGGACCCGGAATCGAATTCCGGCGAGCAATCCCAAGAATTTCTCATGGGTGATGGGCTCCGAATACTTCGATTCCCATTTCTTGCCACCCGGTCCAGACTCACGATGGGGCCCGAACCAACTCTTAATGGTAATGGAAAGAAAAGCCCCTTGGTGCCTGCAGGGTAAAAAGAGCAATGTGTTGTATAGAAATTGAAGTCTAAATCCTCCGATGGTCCTGTACTACATTAAACGCATGTAATTCCATAGTTAATGTACAGAATGGTTAGAACGTTGCAATTCACTCGAATTATATAAGATACAATGCACACAGAATTTTTATTACTCTTCATTAAAAAATGAAGATTTTACTCTCAAAATTCTCATTTTAAATAATTTCTATTAATAAAATAACTTTAAAATATCCTAAAATCAGTTAACCAAGATATTAAAAAACGTAGCTAACTCGATCAACTGACTTTTAGGCCACACTGTATACTTCAAATAGTAAATTTTGAGGCTTCAAAAAATAAAAACCTCTTATGTAAAGAAAATATGATATAAATTGAAAGTTTTAATATAGTTATATTCACATATTTTGCAGTTTTCGTAAAGAGATAGTGCCTGACATTTATAACTGACTCACTAATCTGTACCACATTTTTCTCAGTCCATTTATAATTGTAATGAAAAATAAAACGATGACAACGTAGATAATATTAAAAAAAAAAAAAATGAATGGAAGAGATTAAGAAAATCCAAAATTTTAAAATTATTCCGCCTTAAAATTCCGAAAAAATGATGAAATTCACACGTCACATTCATGAATGACCAGAGCGATAAATATAACAATGTAAGTAAAACTCAAAGATCCACGCGTGACGCACGAATTTAATATTGCTACACCCATACAAATCGTGCCACGAGTAAAACAAGCAATTTAACTGGTTCCATTTAACTGGCGTTACAAAAATATTCAAGTAAATATTATATTATTTCTTTACAATTTAATTAAATTTAAAATAAAAACAAGTTGATGAAGGATCGTATTAAAAAATTGGCTGAAAAAACAGCGAATAATCAATCAAATTTTTAAATAATTTAAATGCAGTAAAACCTGCCTAAAAAGGAAAACATTCGCTACCGTGCGATTCCGATTTACACAGGTTTTACCGTGTAATTTACGTTCGGAGTGTCCACTTAGAAGAAGCGATTTCTTTAATTAAAATTAATAAATTACGTGACGGTAAGAACAAACGAGTAAAGAATAACATCTCCTACAGGAAAAGATCGTAGGAAATTAAAAAAAAGAGGATATTTTTAACAGATAAATGTTCAAAGAAGCGATATCATTGGATTGAATTGAAATCGCACGTATCGAAAAGGGTCAGTTAGTGAAATCAGTTCGATATCAGAACGACCTTTAGTGAAAGAACTATTGAAGATGCTAAGAAGATAACAATATATTTTTCCGGTCAGTAGGTCACGGCTACTCTCAGTCATTTACCTTATTCAGGTCTAGATATTTTGTATTTTCCCATAGGACGATATCGGATACCATTGCATCACTTACAAAAATCTAGATTTCGAGACCCAAAATCCTCAAATTTTCGCCACACGTCTCGAATTTATCTGGGGTTCAATTCATTCAAAATCTATTGATAAATGTTTAAAAAGAAAGTAGAGAAGAATGGATTTTTTTTTTTCTTTCGTCAATTGTGATGAACAAACAGTTGCAAGGACTTTCGCTGCTTACAATGGGCATCGGACAATATCGTTATAATTCCATTTTTACTCCCTCCCGCGTAACTGTACGGGTGTCATTTATTGTATCTTGTACAATTAAATAAGAAAATGTTATGTTTACTAACGCTCGACCTGTTATTGCTTCCTGTTACGCTCGAGTAAATCGAATCTTTTAGTATTACTGTTCCACTTTTTCGATTTTTCTTGGTAAACCATTAAGAATTAATTGTTTGGATCAATTTATAAAGGTTAAACAGTAATTCCGTCTGTTAAAAAATGATAAAATAGGAGCAAAAAATTGAATTTTTTCGGCATAAAAAAAGAAAAATCGTTAAAGAATGCCACCCGTTTGGATAGCTCCGATTTTTGCTCCTCAAAAAGAGGATCTTCTCCTCTTCTTTCATACAAACGAATTAATTTGTACCAAGAAGAGATTATCGATCGTTCGAGCGTTAAGTAAGTAAAAGAAAATAATTCTTAAAAATTCGGATTTTTTTTTCTTCGTCTGTTAGAGAAGAGTGACGTTAAAATTAATTATTCGTAAGTCGAACGTTTAGGAAAAATCGTCCTCCTCCGAGTGAAAAAGGGTGTCAATGAAGAAAAAAAGGAGCATTTAGGTCGAACCGTTTCGTTTCTAGAACATTAAAAGAAGAAGAAAGAAATCATTTAGAGATGAGAAAAATCAAATTCACGTCACGTCTTGGTGTGAAAGGTCCAAACAATGTCGGATCCCATGCGGAAAAACGGAACGGAAACGGCACGTAAATAATATCGAAAATCATATCAAAGGGTAAATAAATAAATTTCTCACTTTGCTTCAATAAATTTAATTCTAAAATAAATATATTTTTTTAAAAAGAAAGAGAGAGAGAGAGAAAGAAGAAATTAACTCTCGATTTTCGAAATGAATAGAAAATGATGAAAGAAAGAAATTCTAGAGATTGGAGAAATGGCATTCACCTAATCGATGGAAAATAATAATTTGCAAATTAGTTCTTCGAATTGCCACCGTGTTTATTTCGGCGCTGTATCAAGTACACTTTCCTGAAGACAATCGGAAGTAGGACAGTATAAATTGAAAGAAGTTAGCAGTTACTCGTTACACTCGGAGTTGTTCTTGCAAGTTGCTCTATGATTGGGTTCGAGAGGGATTCTTTTGGGAGTGGTGCTTAAGGACTTTCAGATATATTTTCGTCGCAAGTCCTACCGCAAGGTAAGTTTTGCAAGAAGCAAAACAACTAAAGCATTTTTCTTTTTTCTTTTTCTATAATAATTTTTTTACTAGAAAATTTCAAGAGAAATCTCGAACAGTATAGGCGAAACCAGTTTAACTGCGCCATTTTTCTATATTAAAATTCGAATTTATATAGATTTAACAAATAATTTTGCAATTTGTTACGTTCTCGCTTAGATGTTTATCCAAGTACCATCCTTTGCCTGTAGATACGAGGATATGTCTGAAAGATTTAGTACAAATGGTTAACGTCCTGTCGAAGTGTGTCAAGTGAACACGCGACAGACTCGAATTTTCTTTTGATAAAAAGTCTTGTAACCAGTAAAAACTTGGAATAATTATAAATCTATGGAGGAAAACTTTGTAATATCGGATGTAATACATCATTTCTACGATTATATTTCTTTACATTGATCGATGGACGATTAAATTCTTCAAAATTTCTGGTTGTACCCGGCGACCTTGAGGGATCTACAACTTTGGCATTTTCTCTTTCTAGATAAAGAATAATCGAAATAAACTATTAATTGGAATGTTACCGTAACTAGGATAACCTTCCATAAACCTTTTTACCTATTTAAAACTTGTCAACCGCATGAAATTTTCATAAAGGAAATAAAATGCCGACGGACGAGTATTTTTATTACTCCTTTTTTTTCTCTGTTTTCAAAACTTTTCTTTGGTTTCAAATAGGTTCTAGTTTATGCGATAACTTCTTGTTTTATTTATTGATAATTCTTAATTAAACTTTCTAATATAAAAATGGGACAGTTAGAATTACGCAGGCGTTGAAGAGGAATGGTGCGAAGTTAAAGGTTGTTTACTCTCTTTTCTTTGTGTTTTTATAAGTATAAATGTATAAGATACATTGATAAATTTATATTTGAGTATGTAGAATTTCAAATAATTTTCGTTATATCGAAGATATTCATTATTAACGGGTTATTTTATACAATTTGTGATGGCTATTTAAAGAAATTCGTGGTTTTAGGGGACTTCAAATTCGTGCTGCCACGTGATCATTACATATTTTGCGTATTGTGTTCATTGTGCATTTTGGCAATGGCTTTAATCTTCAAAGCTTAAACCAGTTTTTAAAAAAATATATATCTCTTGTTTGCTTAACTGGTCATAGACTGAAAATTTTCATCCTGAGGCAATTTAGCATAAAACTGACTCAGCAACAACCTCTAAAATTCGAGTTTCTAGCAGCTATAAACTCAAAAACAGTCGTCACAATTGGACTTCAGCCATATTTTCTATCAATGGTAGATAATTCAGCACCGCAATCAACGCGTGCGGTGCTGAATTATCTACCTCTTACCATCTTAACGGTAGCTGTACTCAATTGGTAATTATAACTCGTTTTTGATCTAGATGTCGATTAGTAACAATAGAATATTTTATAGATAAAACCATAAATAAACTATTACAAGAAATTATTTCGAGCATAGAAACTTCTATCCACTCCCGTCTGACGTGACAGGAATACATGGAACATGGGTATGACGTCGGATGTCGCGCTTCCGGGTTTTGCGGGGAACTCTTATTTGACCTAGTTAATTGTTTTGAGTGTAATATAGCTGAATAAATGCCAAATTTATACTTTCCCAATGAGAAAAAAAAGAAGAGTGCGTTAAATACTCGCTACCATAAGTTACGCAACGTATTTTTACATATTAAAATTACCATTTGCACTCGCATTCTTTTTCTGTAACGTAATTAATATGTATCGTTTTGTAATCTTGCAAAAATCACGGAAAATTATAGTAAAATTCAGCTTGACATATTTATTTTTAAAGATAATCTTCGAACTTGCTACAGTTACAAAAGTAAAGTAACACTATTTGTTTAATCCATAGACCATAAAATTTTTTATTGTCAAAATATAGGCTGTAACTCCTATTAAATCGTTAATATTATTTGTGTAAAGACTAGAAAATAAATAAATTTATTATAGAAACAGGAAGACATTTTCTGTGATTTAAAGAGATTTTAAACAATGAATTTTTATGTCATCATCGCACCCATTTGAAGGAGCCGTGTTTAGTAATTGCGAAAGTTTACACCCAAAAAACAGGTTTATTTTTAACTCTCACACGCATCCATTGAAGATAAGGAGTTCTAGACACAAAAAGTTTTCTAAGATAAAAATCTACAATTTATATAATGAGGTTACCTTCTCACCCTCGTATGAAAACACGAAAATGTGCGACCCGAAGCGTAAATTTCTATGTATTCTTTCAAAATTGATATTGTTATCTTCACAGTGGTTGGCAACATTTATTAATTAACAAAATCTATTGTTATCTCGTGAATATTTTACAAAAATTCCCTTTCTTGCAAAGGTTTCAACGAGGGGGCCTTCAGGAGGAAGACGTATGCCGTATCTAATTTGCGAAGAATTGTCATTTTCTGTTAAGTACCGTCTGTAAACATCTTAGAAACAGAAGGAAACTAACTACTTTGTCAGTAGGTTAGATTTTGACCTAAATATCAAGTTGATATAAAAACTGGTTTATGGAATGTCATTGGGCTCGGCCAGATCGTGCCGATTATAGGTGGTTTTCCAGGTAACATCTGGATGGTTTTATATATTCTTCAAAAGAATATGAAATTGCCGAATTTAATTAAAGCTTCTTTATAACCAAACCTTAATCCTGGATGAAGTACCGAGTTAAATTTTCATTACGATACCATTCATCTCTTTGTAATTGAAATGCGAACATTCAGACCAACGTTCTATATAATCCGATTAGAAAAAAAATCCCGATCAAAATACGTATATCCACGCGTATTCTAACTGTCCTAATTTCTTTGGCATCGAAAGCGTTCAACCTGTAGGATGAGTTTGGTGAAGGCTGTCTGCAACATTCTACGAAATCGCTGGATTTTTCTCGTCTCGAAATTCCAATAAATAATCAGGAAGACGACTTTAAAAATATTGAATAATCGTACGGTACGTTTGACCTATTGACACTACGCTTTATACATCCCTACTCAAGCGATAAACCTTTAACACACATAGTCGAATTCGACTCGAGAATTTGAAGTGAGACAGATGTAATTTATTTTTTATTTTTCTTATAAACAAATAAAAAGAAAAAGAAATTTTTCGCACGTTGGTTTCTTCTGGAACGTTTTAAATTAGTAATTTCTTGCTTAGATTTTATAGTTTTGTTGGATACGTGCCACTTAATTCGACAGCCTTCGTTTACTTACTTACAACAGGAAGCTGCAAATAAGAAATTGCAAGTATACAGCAAAAACTATCGAAAAAATTCGTTAAAATCGTTAAAATAACTCAAAAATATCCATTATAACAGTAAATGTTTAGATTTCCTGTAATTATTTAAGTGTATACTCTATTGTTTCTGGGTTCTTTATCTCTTGTAAGTCTCGAGTAGCAAGAACTGTTTATCTTAAATATCTCGTCGTTGTACGTAGATTTTTTTTTTCTATGTTGCCAGGGAAAATCCCTAGATTTTCAGGTATACATACCCGTGGAAAAAAAAATCTGTGTGAAAAGGTTAATAGAACATTACTGATAATGAATAGTGTATTGCTTTCAATAATTAGTTTTCATGTACTAGTAACAAATGGTGTTTTTTAAGTGAACAAGATCTTAATCAGATCAAGAAATTCCAGATATTTCATTACAGTTCATACATATATATCGCTTGTATTGTAACATACGTATCGATATACAGGGTGGCCCAAAAGTCGGTTAACAGCTGTAAAGACTAATTAGCTGTCTTTTTCAAGTAATTTAATATATAGAAAATTTACAAACACCGTTCAAATTAAGGTCTTATTTTAATTTAACATACTTTTACAAATTGGCATAAATATTTATAAATCACAAAACAGAGTTAACTAACTTTTGCCCCGCCCTATATATTATGCAAAACTAAGGGTAAATATTGTAAATTAGCTATAATATTACAACAATTACTTAAATACAGAAATATTTATACAATATTATCCGCCTTAATTTTATAAATTAATAATGAAAATCGTCAGAAACAGTTTACAAAAATGAGTTTTATAGCATCGGAACTTCATTAAATGGGTTAAAAATCGACTAAAATAATAAAAAGTATAGAAGAAATTACAAAAAAATATAGTTTAATTAATTAGAAATATATAAAAAAAAAATGATAATAAAAAAGTACCTTCAATTGCAACTAATAAGTTCATCTTTACCGTTTTCAAAGGCAATTCTATAAAATAAATTGAATAAAAATTGGTACAATTACTTTCTTTACTTCCTTTATTGATTTTCAGACTTTCCTGAAGAGAAAATATTATCATTAATTACGTATCATCCCTTTTTTCCTTCCAGCACAATCCTTTACTATAAATGAAACAAGAATAGAAAGTTATAAGTAATTAAATTAAACTATAAACGTCAGAATTTATAACCGAATGGTATAAAATATTGAAGTTTTAATAGAATAATAACCGATATTTATTTTTAAAAGAAGGAAATAAACAGTGTAAGTTAATTGAAGATCCGTAAATATTAGCATCCAGGTCGAAGAACTGAAAACAAGGACGTCATTTTTATAAATTACTAATCATTGGGAAGATTTTAAGATCACGAAGGACATCTTATTCACATTTTCCTAACATTACTACTCAGCCTTGAATGCGTAAATTTTTTTCTTTTTCCTTTCGTATTCCTACGCTGATTTTAATTTTTATTCCATTACAGATGCAGCCATTTTTTCTTCTCACGCTGATTTTGTATTTTCAAGTCGCAGTATCGAAGTTAAGTAAGTATTTTTAAGGTTTTAAGTAAGTAGTAGAATTTTTTTGAATAATTTCGTGGATTTAGCTTGACTTCTACGTTATTTATCGCTGAAAAATTAAATTTATTGCTGAAAAAATTAGCAATATCGCTGAAAAACTAAGCCTATTGCTGAAAGAACTATGCTCATTGCTGAAAGAATTAAGATTAATGCTGAAAGAACTAAGCGTATTGNTTTAATATCTTGAGAACAACTAATGCCAGACATCACTTTAAAAATTATAAATAGTCTTAAAGGGCTGTAAAATTCTCTAATAGGAATAGGCTGGATAACATACACTTATAGACCATTCTCACTTGTCAGCAGAACCGGAAGTGAAGTGGGCATGTTGTAAAATAACAGGAAATGAGTGTGATGGTATGTTTCTTATTAATTAATATTGTTTTATTGGTAATATCTCTAAGGCAAGGGTTATTTAAGATGAAATTCGACTTCGTTACACCTGCATATAGACCAGCTGGCGAATGGAAGGAGGCCCGGAAAAGGGGGACTGTCTGGACTAACTGAAGAGAGACTGACTGCTAGAGAGTGAAACTTGATCTCCTTACACTGGACAATGACATCATTAGTAAGATGTCCGGCTTCAAGACGGATTCCGAGCAAAAATGTGATTAAGTACGTAACCTAACCTAAACAGACGATGCTTAAAGAAAGGGTTTCTACTAGAACCCTTTGTTTCATGTTGGGGTTAGAAAATCGATAGGAGACAGGGAAGGGAGACAGACAGGGCTGTTGCAGGAGGGGATTAAGGGAAATGGTAAAGAATCGGTTATCAGTGCCAAATAATGTTGAAAGGGTGGTGTTTTTGGATGTAAAAAATTAAGATTCATTTTTTAGCATTTTTGCCGTTCATTTTTTTATTGATTTCTCCATATTATTTCCTTTGCAAACAAAATCACCTATTAATTTTGATATTCAATAATTTCGTCAATTAATATAAATATTTTTAAAAAATTATTTAAAGGGAAACATTTAAAATAAGCAAATAAAATTTATATATACCAAAATTTAAAATACTGTACAGTGCATAAGTTTTTCTTTAGATCCATCAATTTTATTATATAAAAATCTCTTAACTAAAATAGTTTTATATATATTTTTTAACATTTATAAGTGACATTAAATTAGAGGGAAATTTATCTTAACTAAATTTAAACAAGCCTATTTGTGACCTAATTCTTCTTAGTTATATCCTGTTGGTGCTCTATCATAATAACGTCACAAATAAGATTCAGAACTTGTACAACGTCTTTTTCTACTTGTTCCCATTTGTATTTCGACAAAGCAATCCATCAATAGAGAAACTAACGTACAGTTAGGCTTAACGACTTTCCCTCCATAACCCGTTCATTTAATCAGAAAAGTCTTCTATTGGTTGTCCTTGATTGAATTTACAAAACCAGAAGCATTTCTAAGAAGAATGTACATTAATGAAATTATAAACTTATCCAAAAAGTGATATAAGCTTATAATTCAGTAAAATATTCTAAAAATTCAATTAAAAAAAAAATATATGTTAGCCTATATAAGAAAAATTCATTTTACCATGCTAAATTAAATGTTAAGCTACATCCTGCATCAAATTTATTCCAAGTATCTATCATAAAGAAAGGGTTTAAGTCTAGAATATCTAATAAACTATCTAAGACATAAAATTGCTTAGAGAAACTAGGCCTTTATAATTTATAAATAAATTCATTTTTTTTCTTTCCTAAATACACTTAACAATTATAATTTAAAGGTTTTATATATTAAAATTTACATAGTGATAACACTAATACTAGTAGAGCCAATTTCACTTCAAACAGAAACAGTTCAATCTTACATTTTACAACAGGTGTCCTTCACAAATAAAAAAGATGCATGTAGGCTACATTTAATTCACTAAATAAAAATTTTGAAAATTACTCNAAAATATAAAATTTACGAACATGAATTTTTATTATTTATATACAATATAAATATGTAGAATAAAATATTAAAATAAATCTTATATAGAATATTGAGATACGATTATATTTTTTCTTATTTTTTTAAGATAAGAAGACAAAAAATACAGTTAACACAAAATATGTTTACACAAATTTTAGAAATAAAAAAAAATATTTAACAGAATAAGAGTACAAAAATACTCTTATTTTGTTTTTTTAAATGTATTCTAATACATAAAAAAATGTCAAAGAAAAATATTTGATTGTAACAAAATAAAGAATTATATTTTTAAAACGTTTATAGATATTTACTTTAATAACCTAACAGATATTTGCTCATAATATATACATATATAAGTCTATACTTCTACAGAACATCTTATAAGTTTTAAATCTATTTTTAATTCAAAATTATTCAATTTTTCTGAAGCTTGTGAAAAGTGAGTAAAGAGTGAATTTATTTCTAATTCTATATGAAAATAAAATAATTAAAGAATATAACTGCTTAAATAACACTAATTATAAATCATATATTATTTTTCTATAAGAATATAGGAGAAAAGACTAAATTCTAATAGGTAAACTAATAAATATCTTCAAATTTCAGAATGTCAACAAACATTAAGCCTAATTTTTTATTTTGTTGTACAAAATAACTGTCAGTAGCTCAATTGCATAGAAAATCGAAGTGATAATTGGGGAAAGCACGTACAAATATAATTATAATGATAATATTGCTTCTAAACTAATTTAATAGTAGTATAACTCTGTCTGTACTTAACCCTACCATAACATGTTAGGCCTAACTGCTTTTCTGCATCTTAAACACATTAAAAACTCTAATTAAACGTGTAACACGTAATCTGAGATAATAATATGCAATATTACATCCAAATTAAATTAAAATAGTGATTAAAAGCTGGCGAAAAGACATTAGTGATAGGGTTTAAGTGCCGAAAGAGGTAAAGCAAACAAACGCTATTATTGCAACGAGTAGAGAGTTGTATAACAACCGGATTAGTATCGCCTGAAAGTACTGTCTATCTAGCAAAACACGTTAGTATTAGCTAAGAATTAAGAAGCCGTGGACCGGTTAGGCAATGCTTAACGTCTAAGCCTAACGCCCCATAGGGAAACATGGCGGGAAACCGATAACAATAAATCGGCAATACACGATTACTTCTCCTTCCAACAGCTGCTTTAATTCGAAGTTAAGAAATGAATACAAACAAGTTACCGTTAAAAATCCGATTGTTGATAACCAGTTGCTTTCATAAGACCTATGTGCACAAACGTCTTTGACACAGAAGCAATTACGAAGACTTCACACTTCTTGCAATCCACAGAAGGGTTATTTGAAGTCATCGCGAGCATGGTATGAAGTTCCTACCTGTTTTGTGCACAGTAAGAACTCCATACCTCGCTCACGATAATTCCAAACTTGTAGACGGACGACACTATTCCTCACTATCAGAGTGCAGTCGGAGTGTAACACTGCAGACACATCCCGTTGGCGAGGAGGCTCTAAACCACGTGCGGACTACAGTATCCTGTAGAAAACAAGACTATCCAAAGCCCTCCAAGACAACACCAAACTCAAGACGTTAACGTCGTTACACTGCGCCGCAGATCCAGCACCACAATGTCCCGTTGGAACTGCACGCGAGTCATGAGCTGGCAGAAAGGCAACTGGCCTCGTTCCTTCTACCCAACTCGATCTGCTCCACTAGACACCTATTTGTCATAGCTCTTTCACCTAACTGTCAAACGGAACTGAGCCCTCATTGGTAGATGGGAAATTGAAGGAACGCCTATCATACTAAAGGCAAGCCAATCAGACGAAAAGAATTGAACGTGGATCCAATAGCTATGTGAACTGGGTGAGGCCAGTGCTGTGTTTTACTTGCTGTCATTAGATGTTCTCATCAGGAATTGGCCATACTCTCCGACAAATTACGTTTTGCAAACATCTGTTACTGCGCAGTCGTATTAGATGCATCCTCCATTCTAAGATGATTTTAACCAGTGAGCATGCTACTTATTTCACAAGATTCGTTGTTAGTGCAATTGTCCTCTAGAAGTTTGGTTCCTGATTCTTATTATATATTCTGATCACATTTCTTGCATCACTGGCTAACTCGTGGATGAGAAAATAAATCGAGAAAAAAAATATTACATTAAATAATAATTCCTAACTATGCAAGCGTATAATCCTGATTATATCATGGATAGCATATATTTAACTGGATTAGAGTTCTAAAAAAATTCTTGTTTTGCCAGGTAAGTGTTATGATAACGATAACTATGACATAGAATTATAAATCAGGACGATCTAGCTAATGGCCCTTTGGGCCCAAAAACAGATCTAACAACATGCATTAGTATTACTGAAACTAAGCAAACACCTGAAAGCTGTTAATTCAAATTTTATGATAATTAATGAATTATATCTTCCTTTGTGCTGTCTATTTTAATAGATTATTTTCAGATAAGTATAACTGCTAGTTTGATAATTAATTATATTTAAATATAATCTACATAAATTCGTCATTATATATTAATTAATTTTTAAAAACTTATCTAAGATTTTATGTTTTTTAAATAAAATTGTATACTACTTTTTATGTATATCTGCTTTCTGTTGGCTTGTAAATTTATTTTTTGTGAAAATAAAGAATTTAATTATCATTGCAATGGATATAAGTTCAATGTTGTTAAATTAAATTGTATAATTTTACACTGTTCAAGATACTGTTCAAGATAAACGTATGTCTTTAATTAGGTCCACAATCAACATTCCAATTNGTATTGCAGAAAGAATTAGGCGTATTGCTGAAAGAACTAAGCGTATAGCAGAAAGAATTAGGCGTATTGCTGAAAGAACTAAGCGTATTGCAGAAAGAATTAGGCGTATTGCTGAAAGAATTAAGTTTATTACTGAAAGAACTGAACTAATGAAAGAATTCTTTATTGCTGAACGAACTAAGCTTACTGCTAAGGTCTTCTAACAATAAATACTTAAAAATTTAGTTTAATAAGTCAAAATTAAGTAAGTATTTAAGATTATTATAATGATTTCATAGATATAAATGGTTTCTACACTAAAGAATTAATTTTATTGCTTATAGCCAAGTAGAAATCGAGTATTTTTTACAATAATTTCATTTGCTTTCAACACAGTTAGTGAATAATTTACGCTTATTAGTGAAAGATCTAATAACGCATTGCTAACTTCTTTCAGCACTATAACTTATTAAAGAAAATAATTTAATTAAATTAAACGGAAGAAAAATGATTAAAATGCAGAGGAGTAAAAACATTTTAAAAAAGAATTTTATTCAGGTCTGCGAGTGAAGTGAAACCAGTAGAAGTTGCACAAAATTTTTCTAGTTGTCCTTGGCCTCTATTGTAATTTAAGATTTATTTAATGCTGGATCTGCCGAGTAAATTGTAGGCTTTTAAAATATATGTTTATTCTTCCTTAAAATATGCTAAAAGTAATCAAAATCTTTTATTTTCTTCTCGGATATTTTAAATTGCTTCATAGTCTAATGCTTCCGATTATTGAAAAGGCATTTTAAAGACGATAATGATTCTTCGCATGGACAAGAAGAAGAAATAAATAAATAAATAAAAAACGATTGTTTACGTAATTACCTGAAAAATACTTTCGTCGGTAACATTGAGAGGTAATTTAGGTCACTTTTCGTCCATCGTATTCTTAAAAACCATAGAAAAAAAATTCACCCTCTTCTAATCTTCCATTTTGTCTTAACGAGTGCCATCATCTTGGTGAAATTTTTCACGAATGGCCATTAAAGTAGGAGTTTAATTACGTTTCCAACGGTTAATTTCTTTTCTGTTCTACATTAATCTTTCACATTTCTCTTTTAAATCCTTTTTTTTCTTCTTCTTCTTTAAGAATATAAGAAAAATTCGGTAGACGAATTTAAATGGGACAATGTTTGCTTTATAGGTCGCGATAATGATACAATAATTAATACGATTTTCCTCTTTAAAACCCGCGATATTCGTTCAATAAACATATCCAGAATGTGTGGAAGAAGGAAATTTCACTATAAAAAATAAAAAATAAATTATTTACTGGTGGTTCAGACGTCTCTGAAATCTATTTTTAACCACGTTTTTTCTCCAGGTGAAATATCGAAGAAAGATGCCAAAGATTTAAAAATTATATGTTATTATTCTAATTGGGCCGTGTATAGACCGGGTTTAGCCAAATTTACACCACAAAATATTAATCCTTACCTTTGTACTCACATCATTTACGCTTTCGGTGGTCTATCCAGTGAATTCGAGATGAAACCTTTCGACCCGTACAATGACATCGAACAAGGTAATCGAGTTTATAATTATTTAAATTAATAATAATAATAAAAAAAGTAGATACTGTTATTATAATTTAATTAAATATTTTTAGGAAATTATAAAAAATTTGTGGAGTTAAAAACCTTCAACAATAAGTTAAAGACAATGATAGCTGTTGGAGGGTGGAACGAAGGTTCAAAGAGGTTCGTTATATCCTTTAGTTTCTTATAAACAAGGCCGGATTTCGAGCCCTATAATGTATAAAGGGCCTTTTCCTCATCGAGATTCTAAACTTAAAATAGTCTCTAAGCGTGAGGCCTTTTAAGTTTAGAGCCTCGATGAGGCAAATTGGGTTTTAATTATAATTAAATCAGTAACTTAATTTGAGTGATTTTTTTCCGTTAATTTAGATTCTCTAAGCTGGTAGAATCGTATAGCAATAGGCAACGTTTCGTCAGGAGCGCAATGAAGTTCCTACGAGAGCATGGCTTCGATGGACTCGATCTGGATTGGGAATATCCAGCATTTAGAGATGGAGGCAATGCAGGAGATAAGCTAGGTTACGCTCAGTTAGTTAGAGTAAGTAATTGGGTCGATACCTGTAAGCCAATCTACCGTAAGTTTCTATACAAACTACGAATTTCGGGATCACTAACGAATCAGGAAAGATTCTCTGAGAGAATTTAATCTTAATTTGAAGAGTTCTACTCTATTAAACCCTTTAAAAACGATAATCGATAATTCTATGAGTTTAATGAGCAAAATGATCTTTATTTTCTAAGAGTTTAATGTGTGCAAAATTACTCATTTTATTTTAAAGCCATGAAGATCGTATTAAGTTTGTAATTAAGTTTCTTTATCTTATCAAGTTCAGTCAGTGCCTCGAAGCATTTTCGTGCGTATAACCTTGCATCTTCGCGTGTATAACCTCAGATAAATGAAAATAAAACGTTGGAATAGCCCGCCCCACCCTGTAACTTGAGTTTTAAACGCAGATAACCCATTGTACAGCGTTTAACTATGAGTTAAAAGGGCAATTGCCTGAGGTCCCCATCAATAGGAATTCCAAATTAATCTTTTATAAGAAAATAAATCCCCGAATAAAAATATCTGGAGTCAACTCGATATCATCAATCAATTAACAAATAACGTCAGACGGTGGTAAACAAGAATCGTATGAAACTCGAATTAAGGAGTTCGGGGGGAAAGGGTCATTGGAAACTCGAATTTTATAAAAATCGTGTCTAACTTGAATTGGTAGGAGTTAGAAATTGCAAAGGTCGTACGAAACTTGAATCGAGAAAGGTTGCGTACAACTCGAATTGCAAGTGTTATTCCGCATTCAAACCAGAATAGAGAAACATGTAAAATGATGACACAGTTTTCACTGAATATTGAGAATTTTAACATTAAAAAAAATCTGTGGCGTTTTTATAATAAATGTTAAGAAATTTTAGTCCAACGTAATGAGCCCAAAGAATATTGAATACATAATCTTTCCTTTTAATTTCACCATACGTTTATGATGCAAGGTTAAAACCCTGTAAAGTAATTAATACTTCTATTCACAGGTGATTTACCTTGTAGAATAGTGGCAGTTATTGCAACACGGGGATAATGTTTGAAATTTGTTTTACGTTGCATGCAATTGAGAGCCAGAAAAAGTTAAAAATCAAAAATTTATTCTAGATACAAACTATAAAAACTAAAAGTCTAAAGTAAAAACTAAAACTAAAAATCTAAAATACCAGTAAGAAATAATCCTTGTAAATACTAATGGATCAGTAAAAGGTTCTAAGATATATGCTATGGCCTAAGTCCAATATGCAAAAGACTCACCAGGTATCGATATTTGAAACTGGTATCCTGTTTGCGAAGCAAGAGGAACAGATGTTACTGAGTAAGCGAACGGACATGAAATGATGGACACGAAGGCCGTAGTCACCTAATTAAAGGCCCAAGATATGAAAAAACAGCCTGGCTTTGGACAGGAAACAGGGGGAAAGAAACCTGTCTGTGAAGAAATTTGCATATAGGGAGGGGTAAGTCTAGACGGTGGCTCACCTGCGAGAATCACAGATCTGTTTATAGGACGTCACCACTTTTGGAACTGTAGACGAAAAGATTGCTATTGTGTCTTACTAGTTTTTTGCTCTCTGTCTCCCTTCAAGTTTTTTCCCCTTTGCTCTCCTCCGCTTGGGTTAGTGCATGGATGCGCCACCTATGCAGAAGCCCTTTACCTAAAGAAAAGACTGGGGTCATAAAAACAGTGAATAGTGTGGGAGAAGTGGTTTTTTTCACTTTCTCCCGTCCCTTCTCCAACCAGGTTAGGGACGGGGTGAAAGAAAGGGGCTTACAGGGTAAATCTGGGAACCCTTTCACTTTCCCTGCTACATAATACTACTGACAGGTGAGGCTGGGAAAGTAGAGGACCGGATCTTACATAAAGGATTCTTACAACAGGACTAACACCAGTTAGAAAAACTCTTCCGATACAGGGTGGAAAACTTTGTCTCGACTGAAATCTAGCCTTATGAGAGAATCAAAGAGTTGTCTACTTTTATATACTTTTAAACTTAAACTATTTTTTTAAACTGAAGAATTCTTTAAATAAATTTCTGTTTGCAATTATTTTATATTATAATAGTTTTTAAATAAAAGAAATTCATTTTAAAAAATAATTATTGAAAGAACAAAATTCCATTTGTTAAAATATAAATTTATATTTTAGATTTCAATTGAAAAGAAAATTTGTAACAAAATATAACTCAGTTTCTAAGCATGTACCAAAATTTAATGATAATCAAATTGAAATATAACTTAATATTAAAACAGATTAGCAGATTATAAGCTCACTTTTTTAAAAATTAATCGATGTACAATCGTTTAAATTTATCCATTTTTTTTCCTTAAGTAGTTTCCTAAACTTTTTATATCACTTAGAGTAGAGAAACAAAACTAAGATATATCCTATAAAATTTTATTTCAGAAATTTTTGAGAATTTCAAAGAGCATAACATTTTTATATTAACTAATTCAAATTACGTCCAAGCAAAGTATTCTGGTGAAGACAGAACAAAAACATTGATTAGCTGAGAGAACATATCATATAAATCTATTTACTTAAGAAGATTAAAGTATGAAGAGTGTATCGACCAAATATCGATTAAGTAGTTGAAATATACAATAAAATACTCTTAAATTATATTCTGTACAACATTTTGATACGACGTATACGATTTATTCAATGTATATTTTTTACAATATCCATTTATGAATCCTGAAATCCTAAGAAATGTTCAGACCCTAGTCTAATGTCCTTGACAAAATATCGATTTAATTCTGCAGACCTACAGAAGTAGAACCTCAGAAATGTCACGAAAATTTCAATCTTCGTGTATCCAACATAACGAAATTTTTGTTAATTAAAAAAAAAACAACAAAAATTTTACTTCATCAACAAATGAATTATAATAACTTAATTAACTAAGTAATATTNTTGATTTTAATTTATTTAAAATAATTATTTAAAAATTTTAGATCGTACGGAACTAATTAAATTTATTACAAAAATAAAGATGTAATTTTATAAAAATTTATTAAAAATAGCAAAAAAGAAAATACTTTTTTTTAGGAACATATATTTATACATATTTAGAACTGTTATTAATTTATGTATTTTTCGTGGATTATTTAGTGGTAAGTAAGGTAAAACGCTGAAAAGTTGTTCTTTTACTAACAAAAATATACGTGTCGTGACAGACAGAATCGAAAAATGAAAGTAATAAGTAGATAAAAAGGTTGGCGATAGCTGAGTGTACGTGCTACGATTGTTGATGAGAACTACAAAAGAAGAAAGTATTGATTGTTTGGACAGTTTGCATACTATTAACAGTATAGCCAGGTTAGTTTGCAAGAGAAATGCCAGATCAGGGATACTTATATTTCACAGAATGTGAAATTAAGAAAATAATTCGAGTGAAAAAAACAACTTACTTATACTATATGGAAAACAATAGCCTACTTTAAAATATACCAAATGTTGCATTTGTATAATATAATTAAATTAATGTCTTTAATTATACATACACGAATGGTTTGCTGGTTTATTTACTCAGAATATTAATAAACTAACAGAGGAAAATTGAAATATATATTAGACTAGAGTTAAATATTAAATTATAAAATATTAAGGTATAAAAAAATTTATTATATACTTACTTTTATACGAAATGTGTACTTTATGCTGCTACATTATTATATTTAATCTGAAAAAGATTTGAAAAATATTTTAAGATTAAAAATGTAAATTAATTTATTGGTATAAAATTTTGAGAATTTTAACATTAAAAGTTTTCTGTGGCGTTTTTATAATAAATGTTAAGAAATTTTAGTCCAACGTAATGAGCCCAAAGAATATTGAATACATAATCTTTCCTTTTAATTTCACCATACGTTTATGATGCAAGGTTAAAACCCTGTAAAGTAATTAATACTTCTATTCACAGGTGATTTACCTTGTAGAATAGTGGCAGTTATTGCAACACGGGGATAATGTTTGAAATTTGTTTTACGTTGCATGCAATTGAGAGCCAGAAAAAGTTAAAAATCAAAAATTTATTCTAGATACAAACTATAAAAACTAAAAGTCTAAAGTAAAAACTAAAACTAAAAATCTAAAATACCAGTAAGAAATAATCCTTGTAAATACTAATGGATCAGTAAAAGGTTCTAAGATATATGCTATGGCCTAAGTCCAATATGCAAAAGACTCACCAGGTATCGATATTTGAAACTGGTATCCTGTTTGCGAAGCAAGAGGAACAGATGTTACTGAGTAAGCGAACGGACATGAAATGATGGACACGAAGGCCGTAGTCACCTAATTAAAGGCCCAAGATATGAAAAAACAGCCTGGCTTTGGACAGGAAACAGGGGGAAAGAAACCTGTCTGTGAAGAAATTTGCATATAGGGAGGGGTAAGTCTAGACGGTGGCTCACCTGCGAGAATCACAGATCTGTTTATAGGACGTCACCACTTTTGGAACTGTAGACGAAAAGATTGCTATTGTGTCTTACTAGTTTTTTGCTCTCTGTCTCCCTTCAAGTTTTTTCCCCTTTGCTCTCCTCCGCTTGGGTTAGTGCATGGATGCGCCACCTATGCAGAAGCCCTTTACCTAAAGAAAAGACTGGGGTCATAAAAACAGTGAATAGTGTGGGAGAAGTGGTTTTTTTCACTTTCTCCCGTCCCTTCTCCAACCAGGTTAGGGACGGGGTGAAAGAAAGGGGCTTACAGGGTAAATCTGGGAACCCTTTCACTTTCCCTGCTACATAATACTACTGACAGGTGAGGCTGGGAAAGTAGAGGACCGGATCTTACATAAAGGATTCTTACAACAGGACTAACACCAGTTAGAAAAACTCTTCCGATACAGGGTGGAAAACTTTGTCTCGACTGAAATCTAGCCTTATGAGAGAATCAAAGAGTTGTCTACTTTTATATACTTTTAAACTTAAACTATTTTTTTAAACTGAAGAATTCTTTAAATAAATTTCTGTTTGCAATTATTTTATATTATAATAGTTTTTAAAATAAAAGAAATTCATTTTAAAAAATAATTATTGAAAGAACAAAATTCCATTTGTTAAAATATAAATTTATATTTTAGATTTCAATTGAAAAGAAAATTTGTAACAAAATATAACTCAGTTTCTAAGCATGTACCAAAATTTAATGATAATCAAATTGAAATATAACTTAATATTAAAACAGATTAGCAGATTATAAGCTCACTTTTTTAAAAATTAATCGATGTACAATCGTTTAAATTTATCCATTTTTTTTCCTTAAGTAGTTTCCTAAACTTTTTATATCACTTAGAGTAGAGAAACAAAACTAAGATATATCCTATAAAATTTTATTTCAGAAATTTTTGAGAATTTCAAAGAGCATAACATTTTTATATTAACTAATTCAAATTACGTCCAAGCAAAGTATTCTGGTGAAGACAGAACAAAAACATTGATTAGCTGAGAGAACATATCATATAAATCTATTTACTTAAGAAGATTAAAGTATGAAGAGTGTATCGACCAAATATCGATTAAGTAGTTGAAATATACAATAAAATACTCTTAAATTATATTCTGTACAACATTTTGATACGACGTATACGATTTATTCAATGTATATTTTTTACAATATCCATTTATGAATCCTGAAATCCTAAGAAATGTTCAGACCCTAGTCTAATGTCCTTGACAAAATATCGATTTAATTCTGCAGACCTACAGAAGTAGAACCTCAGAAATGTCACGAAAATTTCAATCTTCGTGTATCCAACATAACGAAATTTTTGTTAATTAAAAAAAAAACAACAAAAATTTTACTTCATCAACAAATGAATTATAATAACTTAATTAACTAAGTAATATTTAACTATGTAAATTTAAAACAAAATCATTTATTATTTTCTTCCTCTATGAATATTTATATGAACTTTAAATTGCAGAGATTTATGAACTTTCACAAACTAAGCTAAGAAGTATTATGTATATATTTTTTAATTAAATGAAAAATTATGTTTAGTTTCAGACTATAGATATTAATCATCATTTAATCATATTAAGAATTGGATATATGTTGTAAAATACATAAATAATTTTGATATTTTATTAAAAATTATCTATTTTGATTATTCAAACAAGAACTGATAAGTATATAGAAGATAAGATAGAGAATTGTTAATGTATCTGCAAGACTGAATATAACTGACCAAAGAAGAAAAAAATGAATTTTTAATAATAAATAAATATGATGAATATAGGAAAATATCATAGCTGATGGAAAGAATAAGATAACAAATATTTACCTAAAAAATAAGTTAATATAAAAAATGTAAATATGAAATTGTATACATAATTTTTAATTATTTACTTAAAAATATTTTTGAAAAAGAATTAAACATAAATTATTTATTTAAAAAAAAAACATAAAATTGGTTTTGAAATAATAATTATTAAGATGATGATCAGAATTATATTTAAATAATTTCAGAAATATGTTCAAAAGAGTTTAAAAGATTACACTGTAAAAATATTATTAAAATATAAAATTTACGAACATGAATTTTTATTATTTATATACAATATAAATATGTAGAATAAAATATTAAAATAAATCTTATATAGAATATTGAGATACGATTATATTTTTTCTTATTTTTTTAAGATAAGAAGACAAAAAATACAGTTAACACAAAATATGTTTACACAAATTTTAGAAATAAAAAAAAATATTTAACAGAATAAGAGTACAAAAATACTCTTATTTTGTTTTTTTAAATGTATTCTAATACATAAAAAAATGTCAAAGAAAAATATTTGATTGTAACAAAATAAAGAATTATATTTTTAAAACGTTTATAGATATTTACTTTAATAACCTAACAGATATTTGCTCATAATATATACATATATAAGTCTATACTTCTACAGAACATCTTATAAGAATTAAAAAACAGAAACATTTGTGTCATTAAATGTAAATAAATATTTTAAAATTTAAAATTAAATAAAGATGTTTTCAATTGAGTTACGAACAAAAAATATATATTATGCACGGTACAAAAACAAGAAAATGCAAAAAAAACCACTTAGGTTTGTTTAAAAATGAAACTTATTTTTATAACATTATAAAATTCTATTTTCTATAAGCACCTAAATCTATAATAACATATTATTATTAATTTTAATAAAGTATTTATCATTATTTATCATATTAGATCATTATCATGTCTTTATTAAAATATTTATATATATTAATCATGTGTGTGTGAGAGAGAGAAAGAGTACTTAAAATTTCAAATGTAGAAAAGAATGATTCTTGTTTTAAATATTAAAATAAATACGCATATAAAAAATGAGATATAGTAATAATGATAAAGAATTAGAAATAATAAATCTTTATGAATAATTTTAGTATATCCTAGAAAAAGTCATGTAAATGTATTACTTAGTAAAAATATAATAAATATGCATATTATGTTTATAATATGATTAAAAATAAGATAGTTTTATCTACATTCATTAAGATATAAACAAAATTGAACAATAAAACATTGATAATAATAATAATAATTTAAAATTTGGGAAAATAATACATTTGCTTTGTAAAAAATTACATAAATATAACCAAAGAATCACTTACAAATTAGATAATGTAAATTATACTATAATTTAATATAGAAACTGAAAGAAAATAAAAATAATATTTATAAATATTTATAAAAATGTATGTATTGTGAAGTCAAATAATAATAATAATAATAATTTAGCTGTATATAATTTTTTAAAATAAATTAATTAAGTTCTATTTTCAAAATTACAACTTTAACATACTCCTAGAGATTAATAAATAAAGAGTAAATATCGAATATATGACAAATTAATTAAATTATTGCTCTAATAGAAGCTAAATATAATCCTTTGTTAACACAAGAATTTCTGGCAAATGAATAAAATGTAAAATTCTAGATATAGAATTTTGAAAAAAGGAATTTTTCAATGCTTCTACTGTAAGGTCTATATATTTTCTACACTTGACGTCTGGCTTGAGGTGCCATAGAATTTTTATAGAATGAAGAAAAATCATTTTGTTGAATAAAATTGAATAAATAAAAGAATTTGAATTCTTAACTTATGTTATTACTTTTGTATTTTTTTATTACTTTTATTGTAATTTTTTGATCTTCATAACAATATTTAAATAAAATTACATTTATAACACTATTACGTATAAAACATCTGTTTAATTTAGATTTACTTTAAGTTATGATTACAAAAAATGGAAGAAAATGGAGAAAAAATAAAGAATTCGTTACAAGATTTTTTATAAATGTTTTAATATTTATACGTTATAATAATAACAATAATACAGAATATAATTTAATAAAGATACATTATTTAAATTAATATTAAAAATTATTTTTATAGTTTAAAGAACTAAAGATATTACATGTAATCCTTAGTTTACATATAAATTGTCACACAATCTGAAACACGATTTATATATGCCATTTTTAATTCAAATTTGATAAATATATAATTATATTAATCTTAATTTTCATATAATCAAGCGTAAATCTAATAAACTTGATGCGTAAGAATTTATATTATAGCATAAAACAATTTTAAAAAATTAAAAAATTTTAAATTTCATTTCTAAATTTGATATTTTGTCCAAATATTTGTTAATTTTAATTTAATAAAAATAATATTCTGTCTTATTGAATTTTGGCTTTTAATTATCATGTTAACAGTATACAATCTATTATTAAAATAAATATTCATTAAAATTTGAAAATATTCAAATTAATTATTTAAACAGTATTAATGATAATCATGGAAAGTTTTGACAATTAAATTTAACTATATATATATTTATTTATTTAAAGAGGCGCAAATTAACTTTAATAAAGTACAAAGTATATGCTTTATGCAAATTTCATAGTCTCAGCATTGGATTCTTTGCAAAAAACTTCAACCATGTTATTATTCTAATTATATTAATATAACATCATTTATATACTCATCATACTGGTCTAACTAAAGCATTTAATTCCGAAATAAATAGTCTGGTATTTTGATGATGATATTTTTATAAAGATAATACAGATAATGGATATATTAAACTTCATATATTTTTTATATGCAGATTACATAAAAATCTCCAGAGAATATAGAATTATACTCCCAAAGAAGAATTTTTTAAAAATAAACACTATAAATTTGTAATAATTTATAAATTATTTATGGGCCTAAATTATTAAATTATTTCTTTTGTAATCAATAATAAATAGTTCTATATAGGCCTATAGTTCAAGAGATAAAGATTATAAAGCTCAAGGATGCAAGAACTTTTTTTTATCTCATTATCATAAAATCAGTTTGTTCAAAACTTTCGCGAAAAGCTTAATTATATAAATTAAAACCTCAAAATTTTTTGAATAAATTCAAAATTAATCTTTTAAAAAATTATATATATATAAGGTACAAAAATAAAATGCAGAATTCAAATATTAGAAACAGCAATGCTGCATGTTTAATTTTAATAATACAGTATTTTTTTAGAAAAATAAAATAAAACAAAATAAATTTAAAATATTAAGAAAGTTGAATTAAATTATTGATACAAAATAGAACTATTTTAAGATTAAAATGTTTTTGTAAATATTTTACATTATAATTTAAACGCTATTAACCGTTTTTAAAATTAAATAATAATAATAATAATTTAAGAATCAAATGTGTGTAATTTTCTTAAACAAGACTGTTAATTGAAAAGTCATTCACATCTCAAAAATAAAATAAACGGAGCTATAAAAATACAAGAATAAAATTAACCTATTTAATTAATTTTAAAAGATTTAAATCTGTTCAAACCACAAATTGAGAAGAAAAATCTCTCTAGGAATTCCAAATGAACTATTGGAATTCCAATTAAACATGAAATAATTATATTTCTAGAATAATTAATGTTTAATCTATAAAATATATTTAAATCTTTAAAACAACGTAATATGTAAAATTTATATATATTTTCCGCAAAATATATACTAAATATATATATTTTTCAATTTAAATTTTCATTAAAAAAAATTCACAAATCATAAATATTTATCTTTGATTTAACCTAAAATAATAAAGTTAATTTCTCTCTAGTGATATTACTTTTATTTATGAACTATAATTATTTAATTTTTAAAAATCTTTTTAATGTGATATTAAATAGGAAATTAACATTCTTTTAAATTGTATAATTCTTCAAAATCTTTTGTTGAAATGATTTATGTATATGAATGGAAAAATCCATTTTTAAAAAAGACAAATTTTGATACAAAATGTTATTTCTCACACCTATCTCTCTAACATGCCATAATATAAACGTTATTCTATTCTTTCACCTGAATAATTTTACTAATTCACGCCTTTTTTTCATAGCAATTAAGAAAATTCTTCAAATTTTCCTCTATATTTTATAGTCCTTGGATTAATGCCAAGGGATTTTCCCATTTAAAAACCGTCGGAACATTTTTGTCACATGGTTTTGGACCCTTTAACCATCGTGACCAATTCGACCGATCACGTAAAAATTTTAGAACTAAAAAAAAACAATGTAACATACTAAAAAAATTATCTCTCTCCGAACTTTTACTGTTTTATTAAAGATAAAATTATGTTTTTTTTTCTTTTTTTTTAAATCTTTAATAAAACGTCAAGAGTTCAATGACAAATTTTTCTTAAATTTAATAAAATAGTAGAGTCTGGTAAGAGAAGATAAGTTGTGATCGTTCTAACATGATACATTCAATTCAATAAAATATAAACTTATAATCGTTTGCAGAAAGAAACGATATCAACTTACTCAAATGTTTAAAACGATTTAATTTATATTTTTAAATTTATTTTAATGCCGTTAATTATTTAAGCATTAAATAAATATCTCAAAACTCGTTATTGGCTTATACTGAAGAGTATGATTAATAATTTAAATATTTGATTAACTAAGAATACCAAACATAAAAATGATACATGTCGTTAAGATAGCAATTTATAAATATTTAATAGCGAATTTTATAACATCTCAAATACTTATTCTATAGACTTGTTTCACTTTTAAGAAAAAAAATATATAAATAGTTATATAATATAATTTGCAAATTTATGTAACATGTATTTAACAATTATTATTTGATTATTGCATAAGGTAATTAAATATAACTTTTAAAACTTATTAAATAATTCAGTTACTCTTAAGATCTTCAAATACTTCAGATATATATAAATTTATAGGCCTATTTAAATTTTATTACATAAATAGTGTTTAATTAATGTTTAAATTGTTAAAATTCGATCGAAGAATTTAAGGAAAGCAATTTAATCCATCTGGCTTATTCAATTGATAAAAAATTAATCCTTTATTCTATCTTGCTTTAATTAATAATCAAAATCGTCTATTTATATTAAAATATTCTAACTTTTCTCTTTTCACAAGCAAATATATTACTAAAAATTTACATATTTATAAATTATATGTATTAAAATAGATTATAAATATATAAGGAATAAGACGAATTTATTTATATATTTTTCTATTATAATTTCGAGTATAATTGATTTGGTTTTGAATTTGTAAGCAGCAACAGAGACACAATTTAAAATATTCTATATATTAATATTATTTTATGCCGTCTAAAACCGCGTAATAACGCAGAGATATTCTTCATTATGGTTGACGTTAATTTTTGTCTTTTGACATTGCCCTCAGCTATGTAAACCCTACAATTTACTAGTTGCTATCAACCAGAATACAAAGATATTAGATTCATGAATTTAATCGGTAATAGCTCTTTTAGTTCTTATAAAATTCTACAGCTTTCTAAACATGATTTCTTTTGAATATACAATTGTATACTTTCGAATATACTATTATCACATAGTTAAATGTGTATATTATTATTGAGTTGACTACGTGACGATTATTATATATTTTTTTCAAATATAAATTTATAATAGTAAACTCAGCAATGATACAAGAAAATATATTCGATATGATAATTTTTATATAAATCTATTTGTAAGTATAGTCGATATGGCGATATATGAACTGTACAATCGTATTCTGTACGTCGTCTTCATCCGAACAGGTGTCACGAGAGGTCGAACGCGGACAGTATATAATTTGGAACTATTCTGGTCCCTTGTCATTAAGTGAATGCGAATGGGAAGATGTCATTAATAGCCACAGGTCATTGAGAAGAGACTAATATCATTTTGTTCTTTGTCTTGTTAGCATTTTAGATAGGTCCAGTATTATCTCTTTTAAAGCAACTGAGTAGTTAAAATAAAAATAAAAGTAAAAATAAACTTTTATTGAATACAAACACTTAAATAATTCTCTTCATAGAATTAAACATAATGCAATACGTAAGGAAATTGTAGAAAAAAAATTAAATTTTTTATATAATTTATTCGTTATTAAAAAAAACCAGTGTATTTTGAAATCTTTCATTGTTTTACATTTTATTAAATGATATCCATTGTTAAAAAACGTCAGGCCTATGTCTAAAAACTGATATTACAAAGCGATGTCCTTGGTTTGAAGAATTCAATACTTCAAAAAAGCATTGTGCAATTTTTACAGGGATAAAATCTATGTCAAAAAAATAATAAAAATAAATACAGAGATATGAATGTTTGATAAAAGTTAATTGATTTTTTCTCAGTTGTAATCTTTAATAAAAGATAAAAATTCATAAATATCCCACTTGGGAGCGATTTTTTTTAATTCTTATTCTTCCAAAATATCGAGATAAGCTTACAGTATATATATATATATATTTTTTTTCTTTTAGAATGCCAGACATTTAATTTTCATAAATTATTTATCTTAAAGTCATGAGTTATATGCAAATATGCTAATATGAAGTGGTAAATATATTTTTTTTATCCTTTTCCATATTTCCATTTATCATGTCAAAAATTTTAAATCTTTGTTTTCATTATAAAAACAACTTCAGTTAAATTTTTAATTAAACACATGAAAATTTTATTAAAATACATAAAATATAATTTTAATAATTATATTTTTAATCACATTAAAAATTATTTTTCAAACGAAACTTTTTAAATGACTATGAAAAATTGTTTATAAAAGGGAGGAGAAATTTATAGCTTTTTATAAATAAAATAATTTTCAATGTCCTTTCAAATTGTTTTAAATATAAATATTTTAAATGAATAATAATTTCAATTCATATATCTTTGTTTTATGCGTCTATACACACCAAAATACATTGGTTTACGATTTAAAAAAATCAAGATTTAAGTATTTAATTTACACATTTATAAACTCCTGATTTATTACTGAAGATATATTAAATTCAAACATTTCTATATCTAAGTTGCTTCTGTGTTAAAATAATATCCTTAACTTTAATTATTATTATTCTACAGAGGGTTTAGTTATAAATCTCTTGCCATTTTGTGTTAAAAATCACAAATTATTTAATTTTAATTCTTTAGTTAATAAATTAATAGACTCAAAATGCAATAAATTTCACAGGGGAAAAGTAAAATTGTATGCATCAATTTGTAAACATGGCATTTCAATAGACGGACATATTTATTACACCCAAACAAGTACGTTCGTGCCCAATATTTAATATATAAATTAACTAAGATTAGTATAAATAATAAATATAAAAGACCTAGAAGTAATTTCAAAACCGGATCCTATAGAGACGAACAAAGAACAAATGAATAAGTTGCATTCTTCAAACTGATCGCATTAACTTAAGACAAAAATTAGCTATATATTTTCAGACAGATCACTGACAAGTATATAATAGATTCGATTTTTATTATCATGACTGCAGAAGTACCGATGACCGTGATAGATATGCAGATTGGAAAAATAGAGAGATCATTGACACAACTAGAAGTCAACAGGTTCTCTACTTGGTTGAAGTTCGCCACTTCTGAGTGGGAAACACACACGAAAGCTGATGATGAAAAGAGATGGAACATGCAATGATAATTAGCTCTTTCCAATAACCCTTGACCCGTGTCAAATGTTCCATGTGACATAGGTATTGTTTCATTAATGTCTTTGCACTTTTAAATTGGTTATGATCCATGCAATGCACTCGTTATTTATTAATTGAATTGCAGTAAAACCGCGTAATAACGCAGAGATATTCTTCATTATGGTTGACGTTAATTTTTGTCTTTTGACATTGCCCTCAGCTATGTAAACCCTACAATTTACTAGTTGCTATCAACCAGAATACAAAGATATTAGATTCATGAATTTAATCGGTAATAGCTCTTTTAGTTCTTATAAAATTCTACAGCTTTCTAAACATGATTTCTTTTGAATATACAATTGTATACTTTCGAATATACTATTATCACATAGTTAAATGTGTATATTATTATTGAGTTGACTACGTGACGATTATTATATATTTTTTTCAAATATAAATTTATAATAGTAAACTCAGCAATGATACAAGAAAATATATTCGATATGATAATTTTTATATAAATCTATTTGTAAGTATAGTCGATATGGCGATATATGAACTGTACAATCGTATTCTGTACGTCGTCTTCATCCGAACAGGTGTCACGAGAGGTCGAACGCGGACAGTATATAATTTGGAACTATTCTGGTCCCTTGTCATTAAGTGAATGCGAATGGGAAGATGTCATTAATAGCCACAGGTCATTGAGAAGAGACTAATATCATTTTGTTCTTTGTCTTGTTAGCATTTTAGATAGGTCCAGTATTATCTCTTTTAAAGCAACTGAGTAGTTAAAATAAAAATAAAAGTAAAAATAAACTTTTATTGAATACAAACACTTAAATAATTCTCTTCATAGAATTAAACATAATGCAATACGTAAGGAAATTGTAGAAAAAAAATTAAATTTTTTATATAATTTATTCGTTATTAAAAAAAACCAGTGTATTTTGAAATCTTTCATTGTTTTACATTTTATTAAATGATATCCATTGTTAAAAAACGTCAGGCCTATGTCTAAAAACTGATATTACAAAGCGATGTCCTTGGTTTGAAGAATTCAATACTTCAAAAAAGCATTGTGCAATTTTTACAGGGATAAAATCTATGTCAAAAAAATAATAAAAATAAATACAGAGATATGAATGTTTGATAAAAGTTAATTGATTTTTTCTCAGTTGTAATCTTTAATAAAAGATAAAAATTCATAAATATCCCACTTGGGAGCGATTTTTTTTAATTCTTATTCTTCCAAAATATCGAGATAAGCTTACAGTATATATATATATATATTTTTTTTCTTTTAGAATGCCAGACATTTAATTTTCATAAATTATTTATCTTAAAGTCATGAGTTATATGCAAATATGCTAATATGAAGTGGTAAATATATTTTTTTTATCCTTTTCCATATTTCCATTTATCATGTCAAAAATTTTAAATCTTTGTTTTCATTATAAAAACAACTTCAGTTAAATTTTTAATTAAACACATGAAAATTTTATTAAAATACATAAAATATAATTTTAATAATTATATTTTTAATCACATTAAAAATTATTTTTCAAACGAAACTTTTTAAATGACTATGAAAAATTGTTTATAAAAGGGAGGAGAAATTTATAGCTTTTTATAAATAAAATAATTTTCAATGTCCTTTCAAATTGTTTTAAATATAAATATTTTAAATGAATAATAATTTCAATTCATATATCTTTGTTTTATGCGTCTATACACACCAAAATACATTGGTTTACGATTTAAAAAAATCAAGATTTAAGTATTTAATTTACACATTTATAAACTCCTGATTTATTACTGAAGATATATTAAATTCAAACATTTCTATATCTAAGTTGCTTCTGTGTTAAAATAATATCCTTAACTTTAATTATTATTATTCTACAGAGGGTTTAGTTATAAATCTCTTGCCATTTTGTGTTAAAAATCACAAATTATTTAATTTTAATTCTTTAGTTAATAAATTAATAGACTCAAAATGCAATAAATTTCACAGGGGAAAAGTAAAATTGTATGCATCAATTTGTAAACATGGCATTTCAATAGACGGACATATTTATTACACCCAAACAAGTACGTTCGTGCCCAATATTTAATATATAAATTAACTAAGATTAGTATAAATAATAAATATAAAAGACCTAGAAGTAATTTCAAAACCGGATCCTATAGAGACGAACAAAGAACAAATGAATAAGTTGCATTCTTCAAACTGATCGCATTAACTTAAGACAAAAATTAGCTATATATTTTCAGACAGATCACTGACAAGTATATAATAGATTCGATTTTTATTATCATGACTGCAGAAGTACCGATGACCGTGATAGATATGCAGATTGGAAAAATAGAGAGATCATTGACACAACTAGAAGTCAACAGGTTCTCTACTTGGTTGAAGTTCGCCACTTCTGAGTGGGAAACACACACGAAAGCTGATGATGAAAAGAGATGGAACATGCAATGATAATTAGCTCTTTCCAATAACCCTTGACCCGTGTCAAATGTTCCATGTGACATAGATATTGTTTCATTAATGTCTTTGCACTTTTAAATTGGTTATGATCCATGCAATGCACTCGTTATTTATTAATTGAATTGCAGCATATATCACTCGCATCTTAAATATTTTGCAATTTATTTTTTACCATTTAGAAGTTCTGACAGTAATGATTTCAATAAGTTTCAACTATATCTTATAAACATTTATTTTTGAGTTTGAAATGCATTGACGCAAACTGACTCATCTGAATCAAGACTATGCATAAGGAAATTTTAACTGCTATTTGAGAAGAACTAAAGATTAAATAAAAAATAATACAAAAACTCTATAACAACGTATATTATAAAAATCAATAAACTACATTATGAAAAATAAGGTGCAAAGAACTTTGCACTTGTAAAAATCCTGCACACGAGCCTAATCTGTGTTGTATTTTTTTTTAATGCAGGCCTTTTTTAAATTCAATTTTAGCATAAAGTTATATTTTTAAATAAATTCACTTCAAATTAGATTACTCAATTGCATCAAAGATATTTTTTACGTCCAAATTTCATCAAACAGCTTACTTAAAAGCATCTATACGTTTGACCATAAAATCGTATTAGAAGCATCAGTTCATTCCATTTCAAGCATTATAACTGCATTTTAAACATTTCACTTAATTCAAAAGTGGTTTGTTAATAGTTAAAATATCTAAATTTGTTCTTAAAATATAAGAAATTAGTCAATTAACAGAAACAGAAAAGAAAACGTTTTTAGGAGTTACGCATGTATCAAGATGTTACAATTTTTCAAGTTTTATATGTTTTTATAGACAAAGTTTTACCTTCAATCTATTAAAAAATAATTACAGAAAAAAACATTTTCCTGTGTTTAAATTATCACCGTTTTTTAAAAATAACCCATTTAAATCGAGATAAATTTGAATTCGTTTACACAAAGTAAACAAAATTATAAAACATTTCTTGTCTAAATTGCGAAAATATTTAAAATATAAAAGGTTCTATTTAGTTTTATATTCAAACATTGTGTTATATATCATTGATTTAGTAGAAAATTCAGATAAGAAGCATTAAAAAAATATTCGAATATAGTTCAGAGCATACCTTCAGTATATACTACTGTAGAGAGAACAATGAAAGAAAAGTCCAGATAAGTTTACAAAGAAATCGTATTGAATAGCAGTAAAATCAGATCAGACAGGCTTAAATTTAAAGCCTGAATTCCTTCTTCTCATGCTTATTTATCATGATTTCCCGAAAGATTTGTAAAAGTTTGTCATTAGATAGATTGAACAATTCTCTGAGGCCATAGATATACTCGAAACAATTCGAAGTTTGTATCTTCCATTGATTCCAGGCTCACTTTTTTATGGGTTAGTAAACGAAGTAATCTATAAGATCTTTAAATATGAAAAACAATATTAATAAAAATTTATAATTAATAAAATTTTTAGTACAAATATCTGTACAAAATCCAGTTTAAAGAAGAGTCTTTTAATCCATACATGGTTTTATTATTCTCTTAAATTAAGGACTGACAATTAGCAATATGGTAATTTTTATTAAAATTATGAAAATTAATATTACTAAAATCCATAAATTTTAATTAAATAACAAAAATTATTACAGATCCTACGGGGACATGTAAACCTACTTTATCATAAATTTTTTAATAAATATGCTAATAAAAAATTAATACGCATTCATATATAAATTAAAAGTACAAATTTTCGAGCTTAAAATTTAATTATATTATATTTTTTAAATTACAAATTAACAATTAAAAATAATTATGTTAGATATGTATATAAGAGTATTTTTTATATTAATTTTTTTTTATTTCACAACGAATCAAAGAATTTCGATTATAAATACTTGAATTATGGAATTTAAGGTATATATATACATATATTATATTTATTATCGAAATATATCGTAATTTTATTGTTTTAAACAAGCCAAAAGAAACATCTTTTATCAAGAAATCAAGCTTATTTTCGTATAAAAATTTCGAAATGTTTATTATAAAAAGTGAAACTTTAAATATATCTATAGAAATATGATTTAAAAACACTTAAAATCGTACAATTCTCATTAAAAATTTGAAATATTTTTCTATAATTTTTTGAAGATATTTTATTGTTTAACAAAACAAAGATCACGTTTAATTTTTTAAACTTCAATTTAAAAACCCACATCAATTAAAAAAAAACAAGAAAATAAAGTTGGGACATTTCGTTCTTGTTACATTTCTTTATCATAAATTTATGAAAATTGAACTCTGAATAAGTTTATTCATATACGAAACAGCATTGTTCTGCATTTGATTTATAAATTGAAGGACACATTGCTTTAATGTGATGTATGCACGCCCAACCGCTGCAGGTCATCAGGTCCAAAACAAGTCTCTCTCACTTTGGGAATAAACATGTGGTGAAATCAAATGCAGATTGACGAATAAGAATAAAGCCCTTTAGTCTTTCTATTCAAGAAAGAAATATCATAAAACACGCAATACATCAATGAATGTAATGCAAAAACATGCATAAATAAACCAAAAACCTATTTAACTTTCACATTATTTAATTTATTAAGCGAGAGAGAAGACGTTAAAAAAAAAGTACAAAGTTTAATTATAGCGCTATAAGTGATCGAAGATTTTCAAGAACATATCTGTCTCTGTTGTTCGAAACCATCATATTTATGCATTTATGCAACATCAATTATGATTATTTTACATTATTTAGAAGTTAATATAACTTGCATGTGTAAATATTTTATAATAAGCACTTTACTATAGAATATTCTATGGTAACAAGAAGTTTTTTTAATCGTTTATATCTTGTATATTACTTTAATATTATGCTAAGTGGTGTAATTATCAACTCAACATATCTCGAGATCTATTAAGATCTTTCCACAATGAATTTTAGTTGGTATAATTAATCAAAATCTTATTTATATCTATGTCTTACGGTACAATTCAAAAATTAATTTAGATTTATCGCCTTAATTGAAAATGATTAATAAGAAGGAAAAAAGAAGAAATATGAGCAGAATTTTGAGTTTTATTCGACCGTTTTTATAACTGAAAAGGATAAAACATAATTTTATGCATTTTTATTCGAACAAATCGATTTATCATAAATAACCTGAATAACAAAATAATAGTCTCTTAGACCACGCCTTCCGAGCGTGACGTCACGTTAATTGCGGCGGTCACATGATGTGGCCAGGTGGAACGTGACGTCACGAAGGTAAGCGTGATGAGATGGCGTTGGCAATAGAAGTTCCTGTCATTTTTCATTTGCTGGATTACTACAGAACACGTTATCAAATAACATTGTTCTCATCCCTGTAGATGATGCTTAAAAATCTTCAGAATCTCTATAACAAGTCTATTCGTAAAACAAAAAATAAAAAGTCGTGAAATCTTCAAAAACACCTTTTTTTTTTAATATTATTATTATCATCTTCCTTTTTCTAAAATTGTCTCTCGAGTTCTATTTTGCAATTTCCTTCTCATTCAGAGCAGTTAGATCCACGTCGAGATAACCGAAAAATTTGTTTTGCTTATCGATTTACATGATAATAAATATAATATTCCCATATCAGTATCAGAATGATCTATATATAAATATATATTCTATGCATCAACATAAAAAAACCCCTTTGATATTTTTGATATAAATCTTGTTAAACATATCTGATAAGAAATATCTTATCAAATGCGTACTTAAGTCGAAATAGTTTATAAAAAAAATGCCAAAAATGATATGTGAAAAAATAAAGTTTTTGATAAACGTCTAATTTATTTAAAGAAATCGAAGATCAATTAGTTTTTATAAAAATTATTAATCTTCATTAGAACATCTTCGAATAACTAGATTACTTGCTTAATGATCTATAAACTATATGAGGGCGATACCAAAGAGAACTATCATATAAAGCACCAAACTATGTTCAATTTTCATTAAACTAAGTAATCTACTGATTCACATTTTTCATTTAGGTTCTATACATTTAGGATAAAAATGCATCCAATATATATCTAATGATACAAAATTATATGAGTCCAGGGAAAACGATTTAATAATTAGTTGCAATTAATTTTATATTTCTATAAATATTAAAGTCCTATCGATAGACATTAATAAGTTTTATGACATTTTTTCCTTTAGTTAATGTCTTAGTGTGATGTTTTGTATTATTTGTTACGGAAGAATTATTATATTAGCTCATTTTTTAAAGAAATATATAACTTACATTTGCGCAAATTAGTTCTGAGTTTAATTGTTGGAATAATTTTACCGAAAAGTAAAAAATAATAATTTTTTTTTTAAACTTCAAATGTATATTAACTATCGATTACATACTATTATTATCATTTATATTTTCAATGATAAAAATTTATTTTTAATAATAAAAATCTTTAAAAAAAATATTATAATTAAGATAAAAGCTTAAGTGAGTAAAGGCTTAATTGTCCGAAGTGTTGACGTGTGAATGTTCTAAATTCATTCGTGATCTAAAAATATAATAAAAACACATAATCATGCATAAAATAGTATTGTTTAACACTTCATAGGGGTCAGGATATGACATTTATACAACGTGTAAATTAAAGGGTGGTATGAGACAAACCCGCTATTCTTTCCAATCGGAAGAGCGTGGTTTAGAAGTTTGTAGTTAAGGTGATGCACAGGGTGTCAACCGAAATTGCAAAAACATGTTCAAAACGGAAATTGAGGACGTAGATTAACAAAGACTACTCCCATTAACAATGCACCACCTAAAAGTTTCATTCTAGCTCTGTATAGCCTATATCCTGTTATAACTATTATTAATTATTTAAGAACTTTTTGTCTATTTCAAGAATTGAATCTTACAAATTCATAAATATGTAAAAGATATGCCAACTTTAAAATAAAACTTTTATATTATAACAATGTATATTAAATATTATATGAAGTCTAACTTTAGACTTAATCTTTTATCTTAGACTAAATGTATCATTTATATCATGATTGATACATTAAATAATGTTGTTATAGTTTATTTACAAAACTCTTAATTGTCGTTAATTTACATTCGTTATTAACATAGAAAATTATTCTGTTTTACATTTGTTTAACATTAATTTTACTTTTACTTACTCTCACATTTAATTTTTTCTTTTAGATTTGGCACTTACAATTTTAATTATCTTTGTAAATTTTATATTCTGTTAAGTAAATTGTTTATCACCACAATTAGACTTTATTTATTTATAAATTTTCATACTTTTAAGGCTAGTCCATATGACGTTTTATTGGTTAAATAATAAATCAGATAATGTTTTTAGAAAGGTTTCAAGATTAATATCATATATAAAACCTCTTAAACATTTGAATAATTGAATTTAAAGTGCTTTCATTAAAATNTAAAAAATTATTTTATGTATAAATATTATAGTGATTGCTTAATTACAAATAAAATATTTCAATATTAAACAAGTTTGTTATTTAATGTTATTAGTTTATCATTAAAGTATTGAGAATAAAAATTATTAATAAGCAAAATTTTCCCCTTATTTAAGATATGTTATTGTCATTATGGTTTCTAATATCAAAACAAAATTATCTATAATCCATGCTGTTATTTAAAAATAAATAAGCGGATGTTTTGCTACAGTTTTGTTATAGAAATTAAGCTGATAATCTTTCCAGTCACATGTTTTATATGTGAATATATACGTTAGAACAAGCCGACATGTGCGATTAAACGAACTTATATATCATAGTTATGTTTATGAATGATAAAGCTTCTCTTAGAAGATAATAATGTTTCAAAAAACTTTTCGGCAATCTGAAAGGTTAATATACTCTAACACAATATCCTAAATTATAGTAATATGATATAGCATCTTCAGAAATGCCTGTTCAATTAAATTAAAACTTTAAACATTGTTTTTTATCGTCTTTTAAGGTGTGCACATACATTTATCCATCACTGTAAAAATACAACGTTGACACAATATCCCTTGCGGTGGTTCCATCATGTTCTTGGTAAGCAAGGTGCTCTGTCGAGTAGGAGCTACAGACATGCATGACCTTGCCCTTATGTATAGGAACGAGGTAGTGATTTTCTTGTCCTCTTTCTATTGTCCGAGTCAACAGATATATAAGAAATGCAGCTTTTCTTCACTTGTGGTGTGTTCTTTTTTCCTTAGGGTGCTATTATTTTGTTAAAGATAGATAGAAACGCACAAACAATAGTACATTAATGTACACGTGATTCCTAATGGGAACCAATTGAAGATAGTTTGCCAGCGGAAATGTTAGGGTCATCAAATGAACAACTTAAAAAGAAAGTCTGCTTAGTGGCAATGACCATCTTATAGAAAAAAAAGCATGATTATGTATCGATGTTTATCTCAAATCATTTCTAGGAATAAAAGCAGCAGAACAAATAGTTTCGTTTAAAGAGGTCCATAGAATTTCACTACTATTAAACTTCAGGCTGTACAACCCTATATTGATTACAACATAATATAATATATTTTAAGAAACCATTTGCGAAATTTGTATTATCCATCTTAATAAACTAAAATTAGAGTAGATTTTCCTGCATTCTCCACTCAGATTAACATGCGTACTGTACTTACATTGTTTTTTTTAACCGTTTTTTTACTATATGATAAATTAACCTCATAGTTTAAAAGCCAAATTTTTAGAAAAAATTAAAATATACTTTATAAATAATTCATAAAATCTATGCCATCATATACTATAAAACATTTTTTTATCTTTACAAATTGCAGATTGTAATTTATAAAAACTATAATTTTCCTAATATATACATATAATCATTTTATATAATATTTTTACAGAATTTTATTCTATTGACCCGAAAAATAATCAATAGACCTTTAGAAAATATAAAGCAAAATGTTGCAGCAGAGTCCATTCATACAATATTGATATTTATTTGTCTACATAGTTAAAAATAACAAAATATACCAGATCGATAGATTTATTAGTAGTTACACATAATATGTAAATGTGAAATCAAATTTATTATATGGATCCAAGCGACGATATAGTACTAACTGTCACGAATAGGTCTGTCAATATCATTGTTGTTGTTTTTTCACTACAGTAGCTAATATTGATTCTAGTTATATACCAAAATAGAATTTACGCCCGAAAATTAAGAAAGGAAGCATTAAAGTAAGAGTTTTTTTTAGTAATTTGTGTTTTTTGCGAATCTATTACTTCTTAGAAAAAAGATTATTGAAATCAGCAAAGGTCTATATAAATTAAGTCTCTGTTTATCTTCACGCTAATCTAACACCAATTTCAGTTTGCATCAACACAAATGCTATTGGACCATTTGCAATTAAAATATATCGCTACAAAGAAGGTACTTTTTTTGTTACAAAGAAAAAGTAATGATTAAAATACCAATCTAATCTAACTTATTATAAAAAGTCAGGAAATGATCGATTTAGGATAGTTAATAGGTTACATATTATCTATAAGTATATTTAAATATAGAGGGTTATATAATATTACGTTTCAAATCACGTATTGCATTATAAATTAGCAAAATTATAGCTTTTAGTATAGATTAGGTGGATCCTTCCCATTCTTATAGAAATGCAATGCTCAAGATCAACCTTCGAGTAAAAGGATAGAGTAAAAATAAATGGCATTCTATTGAATAAAATGGCATTATAAAAAATAAGAAAAAAAAAAGAAACTAGGAGCAATCGTTTTAAGAAATAAAATTCAAATAAAAACAATGAAAGAAAAATCACAGACCTTATACAACATTTAGTTCAGTTCAACACCTAATTTTTCTTGCTGGTGTAAATTGTAGCCCGAAGTGAATATGCCTGAAGACAGAGTTTATCGGTACCGATTTAAACAGCGAGCAGTTTCATCAAAGATATGTAATGACTGAAGTACAATGATGGTAACGTTTGAACTTCTAGCTTCGGGCAACATTGCCGTGCATGTTGGAACATTAATGGTTATGGGTTGGAAGGGTTAGACAAGGCAATAAAAAATTACCTTATCCCGAGGGCATATTGTGTTGCGATAGGACTTTTAACTGACCTTTGAGTAGTTATATGGGTATGAAAGGGTTGCCTGTATGTAAAAGATAACTTGCTATTCAACGTCTTTGGATCTTTGGTTCGGGTCATTGCTAGATGGTGTATATATATTAATGATTTCCCTGATGACTGTTTTGAATTGAAGAAATGATATCTTCGTTTTGACAATTGGAAAAGTTTTTACTGATGATGTCTTACAAATGATAATTCATAGCGTTACTTATGTAAAAAACCATCTCATGGAAAGAATTTTTAGCAGCTGTTTTTAGGATATTTTTCAACATAGACCCATTAATATAATTTTTGCCATGATACAATACAATGACATTAAAATATATTTAAAGTTGGATGTCTTAAATCTACGGGATTAAAATTTTGCAGATTTACCATTACGACAATTGTAAAAATTAATAACTAGAAACAGATAAATCTTTCGGAAATTATAAATATTTATAAATCATGTAAAACTTGTTTACACAAAACTTTAAATAGAATAATTTACAATCAATCTGCAAATAGATTATTTGAAAGTATTCAGATTCTTAAGCANCTAGCTCTGTATAGCCTATATCCTGTTATAACTATTATTAATTATTTAAGAACTTTTTGTCTATTTCGAGAATTGAATCTTACAAATTCATAAATATGTAAAAGATATGTCAACTTTAAAATAAAACTTTTATATTATAACAATGTATATTAAATATTATATGAAGTCTAACTTTAGACTTAATCTTTTATCTTAGACTAAATGTATCATTTATATCATGATTGATACATTAAATAATGTTGTTATAGTTTATTTACAAAACTCTTAATTGTCATTAATTTACATTCGTTATTAACATAGAAAATTATTCTGTTTTACATTTGTTTAACATTAATTTTACTTTTACTTACTCTCACATTTAATTTTTTCTTTTAGATTTGGCACTTACAATTTTAATTATCTTTGTAAATTTTATATTCTGTTAAGTAAATTGTTTATCACTACAATTAGGCTTTATTTATTTATAAATTTTCATACTTTTAAGGCTAGTCCATATGACGTTTTATTGGTTAAATAATAAATCAGATAATGTTTTTAGAAAGGTTTCAAGATTAATATCATATATAAAACCTCTTAAACATTTGAATAATTGAATTTAAAGTGCTTTCATCAAAATAAATATCCTGCAGTATTTCATTCTACTTAGAATTAAATTTTTTTATGTAGGACTGTAGTTATTCTATGTATATTCAATCGTCGAATTGAGGTATTATTAAAAACAATTAAATATAAGCTCTAATCTATTTTTAAGAGCATATTACAAATAAGTAACATTGTTTACATCTATAAAAATTAAAATTTATCATAGAAAATTAGGCTATATACAAACGTTTAATAATTATACTGCAGGTCTAGTTCGTCAGAAATGAGTTAAATATAAATATTTCAAGGAATAGTTGTTAAATCTGATTTTAGTACACATATTTTTATAGGCTTATAGGACTATTTATTTTAGTAAGATTTTAAATCCTGTCTTAACACCTATCTAAATAATAACATTAAAAACATCGAAAACATATAAACTATATAAATAGGAAAGTGCTAAGCTTAATATATCTAACTTAAGTTAGATATATTTTATATGTGCAAATATACAATTTAATTTATAATTAAATCTATAATTACAGATCTAAAAATTTAACATATTGAATTTGATAAATCAATAGAGATTTGTTAAATATAAGCTCTTCACTAAAGAAATAAGATATAAATCACATATTTTTGGAAATTTATCTTGCTAATAAGTTTAAATTTATATTTAAAAATAAGAAATCAGTTAAAATATTAAGGAAATATAATTTATAGTAAATTATTCTAAAAATATTACACAAATACGGTCTTAAAATCCATTGCACTTATCAGAAATGAATGATTATTTAACGTTACACGTCTAAGAATTAAAAATATGCTATAAGCACTTTAAATGCATTATTTTATTCTTCTTAACAACGTTCAAATGAAATTAACCTTTTTTATATCTAATTACAGAAATGAAAAAAATAAAATAAAATAAATATTAATTTCTAAAACATTTTCTCAAATTTTTCTTTCTTTTTAATTTAAATCACTTCTCAGTTTAAATTTCATTAAGAAGAAAATTAATCCGCATTTCAATTTGATTTTTTTAAAATAAATTACTAAACATAATTATTAACTCGTTTATTATACTTATTATTATTTATATTAAATACTTTCATTATTAAAATCGTAAAGTAGAAATAATATAAGTTTTTTTTTTAATTAAAAAAAATTTAATCTTAAATAAAAATAATTAAAAATAAATTAAGATAGAAACAAATTTATATTTATATGTTTTATGAAGTAAACATTTTAAATATTTATTAAAGAATATTTTAAAAAGTAATTTTTTTTTACAATTTTTTAAAGTCATTCTAAAAAAAATAGTGTAATTTTATCGCTTTTTTTAACGTACAATTTATGATCAAATTAGTAAATATGTATATATATTTTATTTTAATTAATTTAATATATTTTAGTTTACAGAAAGTATTAATATTTAAAATAATTACTTAATTTTTTTGTATACTTTTGTATAATTTTTTTAGTACATAAATCTCAAGTTACTGATTTTAAATTAATTATTTTTTCTTTAATAAGCGATCAAAAATCTGTTAAACTACGAAAAATATCGCCAAAAATGAATGAAGTTAATTAAAACAAACATCAAAAAAATCTTCCTCACAACAACCGTCACTAGACTCCACCCATTCTACAGGTTCGACCAATAGAGACGCTACGCGATTTAAGTTGCTTCCGTCCTAATGGATGCGAATCCGTGAAGCGATGACGACACATTTCGTCACGAATAAAAATTAAACGTCATTTAAAAAAATTATAAAATATTTTTATTTTGAAATTTTACTATTATTTTAATTTTAATTTAATCTTAAAGCGATTTTTTAAAATATTATTCAGGGTAATTCAATTATCACATTTTCAATGATAAAAATTTATTTTTAATAATAAAAATCTTTAAAAAAAATATTATAATT
Organism: Centruroides sculpturatus; assembly: GCF_000671375.1. NCBI lineage: Eukaryota > Metazoa > Arthropoda > Arachnida > Scorpiones > Buthidae > Centruroides > Centruroides sculpturatus. The sequence continues at coordinate 591,284 of NW_019384353.1, read as the reverse complement.
AAGATAAAAGCTTAAGTGAGTAAAGGCTTAATTGTCCGAAGTGTTGACGTGTGAATGTTCTAAATTCATTCGTGATCTAAAAATATAATAAAAACACATAATCATGCATAAAATAGTATTGTTTAACACTTCATAGGGGTCAGGATATGACATTTATACAACGTGTAAATTAAAGGGTGGTATGAGACAAACCCGCTATTCTTTCCAATCGGAAGAGCGTGGTTTAGAAGTTTGTAGTTAAGGTGATGCACAGGGTGTCAACCGAAATTGCAAAAACATGTTCAAAACGGAAATTGAGGACGTAGATTAACAAAGACTACTCCCATTAACAATGCACCACCTAAAAGTTTCATTCTAGCTCTGTATAGCCTATATCCTGTTATAACTATTATTAATTATTTAAGAACTTTTTGTCTATTTCGAGAATTGAATCTTACAAATTCATAAATATGTAAAAGATATGTCAACTTTAAAATAAAACTTTTATATTATAACAATGTATATTAAATATTATATGAAGTCTAACTTTAGACTTAATCTTTTATCTTAGACTAAATGTATCATTTATATCATGATTGATACATTAAATAATGTTGTTATAGTTTATTTACAAAACTCTTAATTGTCATTAATTTACATTCGTTATTAACATAGAAAATTATTCTGTTTTACATTTGTTTAACATTAATTTTACTTTTACTTACTCTCACATTTAATTTTTTCTTTTAGATTTGGCACTTACAATTTTAATTATCTTTGTAAATTTTATATTCTGTTAAGTAAATTGTTTATCACTACAATTAGGCTTTATTTATTTATAAATTTTCATACTTTTAAGGTTAGTCCATATGACGTTTTATTGGTTAAATAATAAATCAGATAATGTTTTTAGAAAGGTTTCAAGATTAATATCATATATAAAACCTCTTAAACATTTGAATAATTGAATTTAAAGTGCTTTCATTAAAATAAATATCCTGCAGGGTTCCTTTTAACACTTATTTATTGTATATTTGAACCTATTATTCTAAGCTTAGCGTCATGTTAATACGAATAATATACGATGTTATTGCTTATTAATGTTAACAGCATCCTATAAACTTACGACTGATTCTATAATTCTATATTATTATCGTTCAATCTAAGTAATTTACATTTAGGCAGAAATTTTATAGACTTTTTTAAAGCAACCAATACTAAGAATGTGATTATATTAATTCAAATTACTAATAGATGAATGCTTGCATGTGTCAAAAACAGAACCGAATGGGATGGTCACCATATAAACTTATATGTAATAGACTATATAGTGTATCTTACAAAGGTTTTTTCCTACGAAGTCGTAAACCTGGAACACGTTTAGTAAATCTAAACAGATGTTACACAGACATATTCGTTGCAAATTTCCAAGAAATAGAGCTTTATTCAATGAGTCAAAAGTTAGATAAATATAATATAATTCTCAAAATTAAATCCTCTTAAATCTGGACCATAAACAAATATAACACACCTTTTAGTACACTGTTGTGCTGGAGAAGTAGTGTAAAGTGATATATATATATTGATCTGCTAGAATCATTACATTATAAGCTTTTGAGCTTCTTGAAAAATAATAGAAAATTAAAAATTTACAGTAAATATAGAATAAACAAATCATATATAACATTACATCATTTCATTTAAAAATTAATTATTGAAGACAGTCTGTTGAAGTAGGAATTACCATTTATTCTATTTCAAGGTTCCAGAATACACTTTTGATAACCGATCTTTCTTTATAGGCTGTTTGATGGTCAAGTATAAGCTGCAGTCTCCAAGTAGGAATCACAATTTATTCATACTTCAACAGACTGTGTCTTCAAAAATTAATTTTTAAGTTTTTAAATTTTAAAAATAATTACCATCTGGCATTATACTACAAGACATTATTACATTTTTTAATGTAGTAATAAAATTAAAATACTATATTGTACATTGATAGTTAATTGCTATAATGATTAATTGTACTGTATATTACATGCAGTACATTGTTGTAGAAATTGTAAATGGGTTAATTAAGATTTTCATATAATTAAACACAGCAAATTATTTGTGATCTTTATAATAGTTCATTGTCATATTAATCACTTATAATNTTTTCGTATTTTACATTTATGTAAGAAGGAAACAAAAGGGAAAATTTCTGACTCCATCGGTTTTTATAATTATTTTGGAATATACTAGTTTTTTCACTTGTCAAGTTTAGTTTGGATGTTCTTCGTCATGAATATCAACTCAAATTGGGTTGCACAATGGCACGAGACAGAAAACAGGAAAATAAAATTACATTGCCGATGCTCCCGGTGTTCGACAATATAATGTATTTATTGTTACAGTAATGCCTAATATGTCATTTTGAGCAGTCATGAGCAACCCTAGTCCCGAGCTGCCATGCAGCCCAGGTGCTGGATTTTCTCATGATTTTTCTAAATTAATAAATCAATAATAAAGTAAGTAATCCATTACCATTACTGCCAATGAGAATGCCAACGTTGTTAACGCAAATAATATAGCCTATTTATATTTTTCTTTTTTATAGAAGATCTGTAATTAATTTTTGTGTGTAATTTTTTTCGAACAATTGATAATGAATTGAAACTTGCCATTATTTTTTAAAATATTAATTCGATTGTTAAATATATTTTTTCACTCTTTATCTTTTAACGTAAACGTTTAGAATATCCTTCTCTTCTATCCGTAATTAATAAAAGATCTTTCTATTTAGATATTTTCTATGGCATGAAACATAAAAAATAAATTTTGTTTAAAATAATTAATTAATGTAATGGATTTTATTTTTCTCTTTAGTAATATTTTATAAATGAATGTTACATCTACTAATTGTTTGCTAATCTACTATATATATTTATTTATTTATTATAAATATAAATATATTTATTTATTTATTTATTGTTCTGAAATCTGAAAGTTGTTCTGTACAATTTTTATGGGGAAAATATGAAAGGAAAATTTTTAATGTGATTTGAATAAAAATTTACTGTATTTTTCTAATTAATTTGAGTGTGGAAGGGCATTTCGAAACGGACCCGAACTTACTTTACATTACGAAACCCTCGCTCAGAATTAGACAGATGAATGTATACATATTGAAATTTTACACATATATATAACAAAAACAGTTTTATTCAAAACTATCTTTTTTATCTGTTAAAAAGATCTGTCGATCTGACTTATGTTAAAATAATTAGTAAATTTCAATGACTGATTTAAATTTTGACAAGTTTAAAACATCTCAACAAAACATGTTAAAAAACATGCAAATTTTGATTCTATAAATGATTAGATATGATCTAGTAGCTTAAATTTTAAAGTATACGTTTATAAATTAAATTTATTTTTCGTCTTTAATAAAATTTTCATATAAAGCATTTATTTTCTATTTAAAACTAATGTTTTTATAATATATTTCTATGAAAAGCTTAAATTTATCTCAAAAGTCAGTTAATTTTTTTAGAAATAAAGTATCAATAATTCTTCTACGATATAAAATTCATAAAACTGTTGTTTAATCGAAACATAAATCTAATTTAAATTATATTTTAATGCATAAATTAAAATATATTTAAATAAAATATGTAGTATAAATTAGACTATTTTTATTTTTCTGGAAGATTATCTTAAAGCGGATTAATCTTTAAAAAAATAAAAGGATTAGTAGTAATGCATGAAATATCATTTTCTGCTTGACATACGCTGAGAAAATTAAAAAAGACAATAAATCGCTTTCAAATATTTATATTTGAAATTTGTATAGGACCATTTTCAGGTCTATTGACGTTAAAATTTGTGTTAACTAATGTAGTAATTAATCAATACATGTATATAATTTGAAAATAAAAGTGAATAAATCTATTACGTAACGATCTTTCAAGTCACGAATATCATTAATTATTCTTAATTAAACCAATATAAAAATACAAAAAATACATTTTAATTATTAAAAAAAATTATATA
>NW_019384353.1:562996-586393 GCF_000671375.1 Centruroides sculpturatus | reverse complement strand
ATATATTTACTTAAAATAAAATATAAAATCTATACATAATTTAATTAACCACAAATTACTTTTATGAGATAAATCAATATTGAGTCCTATTATCAAAAAATCATAACCACTTCCGAGGTACTGTGCAACAAAAAAAGAAATCAAATTAAAAAATATAAGCAATTCGATTAAACTTTTAACTGGTTCTATTTAAAAATGCAAACCTTATTCTGTGTATAAATTATCTAAAGCTTGTTTAAAATTAAATTTTTATTATTTTTTTTACTTTTCTATTTTACGAAAGAGACAAATTTTCGAATTAAAAAAATCTATTTATGCCATATTCAAGGCACACAAGTAAAATAAAGTAAAATTTTCTTAGTAAATGTCCACAAAAGGATATTTTTATCATAGGTATGCATAGAGCGAAATCTGAGGATGGCTTCATGGTTGTAGTAGGCTAAACCAAGCTACGTGTTTGGAATAAAATCTTAGCTTGAAAAGTCTTTCCATAAAAAAATCTCTCTTTGTAAACAATTTAATGACAATGTAAAGGACATTCTCACCATTGTATGAGAATCAAGACAGATTACTCTTGACTACAAAACAGAGGACTATTATATTGAGGACGCATTACTAGAGTCTTTGACATTTTAATTATAAATTATCTGATCGTTTCGTTTTGATAATAGAATATTAAGAATGTATAATTATATATTTGTAAAACGAAAAATTATTATTATTAAATTCTATTTTCCTAGACCTACTTTAAATTCGTGATAACTCGCTTGAAAATTTACACAGCATGTGTACTGTATACGTACAGTACAGTACAGTACAGTACGGTATAGCTATAGAGATATATATCAGTGATTAAAAATTTTAAAAACTCCAGTTTTATTACTAATAATTAATTAATTATTGCATTCTTTTTAACTGGATTTTGTACAGTAATATATACTGTAACGGTCAGAATTTTTGTATAAATTATTTTTTTACAATATAGTCTAAACATGGTACTGTTTGTATAAAGTATAAGCAGCATTAACGAAATGTTGAAGATAAAATACATTAATTTCTAAAACTTGATATATGTTATGACTTTATAATGTGATTTTAGAGGTTAATACCTTTATATATCTAAAACTTCGTTATTTTTGACATTTTCAAAGCGTGCTATAGTCTCAGGCCTATAAGAGATGAAACTTGATCATGTAATCCTTCATATTCTTAATCTATGCTGGCAGTGTGCGATCGATAAGAAAATTAACGTCAAAAGTATAGCCAATGGTCATCTGACGTACCTCACAGGCGTATGATTTCAAAGTTATAATAATAATGATGAGTTATAGGCTCACATCTACAATATCAGTTGGGAAGTTTAGATTTAAATATGATATCTTAATATTAGTTCGCACAACTTGTCAGTATTAGAATTATTTATTATTCCAGACAGCACATGAATATTTTCTGCACGATTCTGTAATATTTAAGACGATATATGTTGCGAATGTACTATACTGTACTGTACATGATTATTTAAATTTTCCAATGTGAAAAAGTAAAGAATTTTTTAGTGCCATTTTACGTTGAAAATTAGTTAATAAATATGGACGATTTGAGATAAAAATACGGTTGTTACTGTCGAGAATGAGGGAATATATAAAAAAGAAAAAAGAAATTTATAAAAATTGTTCTTGACGATTTAAAGAAAGAGAAAGCAGATAAATGACGTCAGAGAGTAGACGTCAATAAGGTGTGTCAGTGACTTAAGAGGGAAATCAATAAACACATTCTATGAGATGTGTTAGAATAGTATTACTCAGAATACAAATAGGCCCAAGTTAAATTTTCCCATTTCGCAAAAAATCAATTTTTTTTTTCATTTAATAGTTTCAAATATGACACCCTTTGCAGAATTCTTAATAAGCACTGAAACTTTCTAAACTTTATTTATTTATTTTTTAAGAATAATTTTATAAATATCTCTGCGATAAAATAATTTTAGTTGATGTGTTATATTAAAGGGTNGTTTTGATAATAGAATATTAAGAATGTATAATTATATATTTGTAAAACGAAAAATTATTATTATTAAATTCTATTTTCCTAGACCTACTTTAAATTCGTGATAACTCGCTTGAAAATTTACACAGCATGTGTACTGTATACGTACAGTACAGTACAGTACGGTATAGCTATAGAGATATATATCAGTGATTAAAAATTTTAAAAACTCCAGTTTTATTACTAATAATTAATTAATTATTGCATTCTTTTTAACTGGATTTTGTACAGTAATATATACTGTAACGGTCAGAATTTTTGTATAAATTATTTTTTTACAATATAGTCTAAACATGGTACTGTTTGTATAAAGTATAAGCAGCATTAACGAAATGTTGAAGATAAAATACATTAATTTCTAAAACTTGATATATGTTATGACTTTATAATGTGATTTTAGAGGTTAATACCTTTATATATCTAAAACTTCGTTATTTTTGACATTTTCAAAGCGTGCTATAGTCTCAGGCCTATAAGAGATGAAACTTGATCATGTAATCCTTCATATTCTTAATCTATGCTGGCAGTGTGCGATCGATAAGAAAATTAACGTCAAAAGTATAGCCAATGGTCATCTGACGTACCTCACAGGCGTATGATTTCAAAGTTATAATAATAATGATGAGTTATAGGCTCACATCTACAATATCAGTTGGGAAGTTTAGATTTAAATATGATATCTTAATATTAGTTCGCACAACTTGTCAGTATTAGAATTATTTATTATTCCAGACAGCACATGAATATTTTCTGCACGATTCTGTAATATTTAAGACGATATATGTTGCGAATGTACTATACTGTACTGTACATGATTATTTAAATTTTCCAATGTGAAAAAGTAAAGAATTTTTTAGTGCCATTTTACGTTGAAAATTAGTTAATAAATATGGACGATTTGAGATAAAAATACGGTTGTTACTGTCGAGAATGAGGGAATATATAAAAAAGAAAAAAGAAATTTATAAAAATTGTTCTTGACGATTTAAAGAAAGAGAAAGCAGATAAATGACGTCAGAGAGTAGACGTCAATAAGGTGTGTCAGTGACTTAAGAGGGAAATCAATAAACACATTCTATGAGATGTGTTAGAATAGTATTACTCAGAATACAAATAGGCCCAAGTTAAATTTTCCCATTTCGCAAAAAATCAATTTTTTTTTCATTTAATAGTTTCAAATATGACACCCTTTGCAGAATTCTTAATAAGCACTGAAACTTTCTAAACTTTATTTATTTATTTTTTAAGAATAATTTTATAAATATCTCTGCAATAAAATAATTTTAGTTGATGTGTTATATTAAAGGGTGGAGTAATGTCGAGTCCATGCACAAAGTTGTAACCTACTTTACTGTTTCATCTCATTACGGAAATGACGGATGAGACACGAAATTCAGCTAACTTGATTGGTTGGTGGATAATTTTAACTAAATTTCATTTTTACCTTTAAATATATTAACAAAACGCGCTATTGAATTATGAATATTGTTCGGTTTTTATTGCTAATTATCATATTGGCAGTAGTGCTTTCATCTATTAATTAAGTTATACGATTTTACTATTAAAACTAGAATTTTTTTTTAAACTACAAGTCATACTGACAATAGTGAAATTATTTTCCTATTAGAAGTTAGTTATAGGATCTTGATGGAAATAAAGTTCTTTTTTTTCCAATTTAATTACAGGATCTTGGGGCGGTAACAAGTGATAAATTTTTTTCTAAAATTATAGTGCTTAGATCATGATGGCAAAAGATTGATTTTCTATTAGGTCCAGTTATGGGTCTTAACGAAAATAGTAAAATTTTCTGATTTGAAATTTAGATTTTTTAAAAATTTATATTAATTACAAATTATTTTTTTTTAGTTAAAGTAAAATTTTAGTTAGTGGATCTTCGAGGAAATAATGCAATTTTATTTGCTTCTTAACCTTAGCAGCAATATAATTTTGTAAAATGTTATTTAATATTATTTATTTTTTTTTTCAGAAAATATATCTTTTTTATATATTTCTTTATTTTGTTACAAGTTTACTAAGTTGATAAAAATAAAAATAAATTTCATTATAAATTATAAACATGACATATAAGTTAAAAAGAAGAATTTTTCTTAACATTATATAATTTTAAGGAAATCTTTACCATTATTATTATTTTTTTAAATATTTTTTCTGTACATAAAGAGAAAAACAACAATTAAATAATCCATTTTTTTATCTCATCGGTATCTCACAGGATATAAAATTAGTTTTTAGTGGATTTAACTTAATTATTAAGTACTTCGTATCCTAAAATATAATTAATGGGATAATGGTTCTGACCCAATGCCATCACAGCACCAAAACCAGGCCCCTTAAATCCATCACTTCACTTCGTGCTGGAGTAAAACGTGATTTAAATCACGTGATTTTTCTGAGATACTTGTCTGATAAGTAGATAGACAGTTATTAGTTAAGAAAGTGAACTTAGTAGTATCCAAAAATCCCAGAAAATTGGTCTTTGTACGGATATTTTAAGTCTTTTATAGGTGTGGCATAATCTAAGGTCATCTATAAAAAGATTTAAAAATCTTATTCTGTTAACTAATTCAATCACATGCTATTTATCAATGTCAGAAGTGGACTAAACACGTATTTTTGATCGTTTCTCGAAATTATTTTTGTTACGACCCAATTTAAACAACATTTAAATATTTAATAGTNTTAAAAAATTGATTTATATGTAATCAAACTTAACTATTAAGAAAATATATTATATACTTTAAAAATAAAGTGTAATTGCAACTTCCTTGAAAATTTTAAAATGTTTAATTTTTCTATATTAATTGAAAGATGTCAAACAAAGTATTATTTCCACTGGGATTAATCATAACATTTATATAAATTCATTAATTTATAATTGTTGAATATCAATCAGCTTCACTCAATTGTTGAACTGTTTCACTGTTCAACAATTACGGAAATTAAATTCTATATTTATTAATAAAATATTTTATGTTTTTAGTTTAATATTAATTTTATTAGTTTGTTACACATTGTAAGTTACAGCTTATAATTTTAAAACTAATATTCTTTTCCAAATAATAATTAACAGTGTTTCTAATTTTTCCAGATATGCTTAATGATGTGCTGTTTTCTGAAGCTTATGGTGATTGCAAACTCACTCCAGATTATGGATTGCTTTCTGATGATCCCTGTTTCTCTGTGGGAAGCAATAATAGTAGTAATTTAAGTAGTCCTTTAACTAATGATCCATTTCTTAGTTACAGAGAGGATTCTCTATCATCACCAGATTCTTGTGGTACATCATCAGATTTGTCATTATCAAAGGTATTTTATTCANTAATTGATAATCTAATTATCACATGCACGTTTGCATAATTAATTTAATTATATATATATTCATGTTAATAAAAAATTTATAAACATTAATTAAGTATTTTCACTGTTTTTCTACTAATGTATTTTAATAAAAAAAAATAATAATAAATCAAGGTTTATAATAATTTATGAATTATAATTAGATGTTGATATAATACAAATATTAAATTATTAAATATTTATATTGATTAGTTGTTAGAATAATTTAATATTTAAACATGGCTACATTTATAAATAATTGTTTTGAATTCATTGAACATTTTAATAAGTGAAAAGCTTGAATTAAAATATTAGAAATTATTGAAGTCTGTATAAAACATTAAATTCTCTTCTTTCTATAATAATTTTACAGTATTTATTTATTCTTAACTATAGGGTTATATAATAGATTTTAAAAAATTAAAATATATTAGTTTAAATATTCATAGATGCTAAAGAATTATTCTATTTTCGAATTCAAATATTCAAAAATTATCACTTATAACAGATTTTTCTAAACTAACGCCTAAATCTTTTACAATTATATTAGATTTTTTCAGCTTAATATTTAAAAAAATACAGGCTACTGTTATTATAATATTAATTATTTACACTGTAATAATTATATTTTAAGAGTAAACAATTATAAAATATTTTTTCTACTAATGTTAAAGGCCAAATTCCAAATTTAAGGAAATAAATAATATTGTAAGTTAATAAATATATTTAAAAAAACGTTTCTACTAAAGTAATAATTAAACATCTAAAAATAATATTTTTTCTGTTATTTATTAAAGCCTTTAGGAGTTATTTTTAGCTTTATATTTAATGAAATTAATAAATATTCTAAACAAAAATTAGAACAAAAATGAAGCATGAGTAATAAGTAATATAATTATTTATTATAGGTTTTTAAAAAGGGTATAAAATAGAATTTAAGGATATTTTTCAGCTATTTTAAGACTTAAACTTATAAAAAACATAACATTATTTTTTGTTTCATTACTTTTCCACTTAATAAATAACCTTTTAATATCTTTAATAAACATGATTTACGAAAGAATTTGTGCTATTTCTAAAAATTGAAATAAACAGAAATATGTTTAATTAATAATAAATTATTTTTCTAACTAAATAATTTATTTTTAAGACTTGTAATCATGTTTGATTATCATCAGTGTAACCGCATTATAACATATTATGAGCAGATTCATATAAAATATTAACCTTATTATCTTTACGAAGATTAATTTAGGATAATGTTAAACAAGTTTTTTAGAAGCTAAGCCGGATTTGATTATCCGGATCATTCAAAATCGGGCATCAATAGTCATTGAGATATTAATAAAAATTTATCTTAAACATCCCATCTTAACCTAATTATAACTTTATAACTATTAATCATTTGTCATATATTTCAATTGTACAGTGTTAATCTCGACATATTCTATCTAGTCTACTATGAACTAATCTAAAAATGCATAATTAACAGTACCTGGTTAATATTTTAGATTCTTTTCGTTGTACGAATTCCAAGCACGATCTCCATCCATTATTTTAGACAGTGTGTGTCCATCTCTGCTGGTTGTCAAGTTGTCGGAACTGAAACATAGAAAACATGACATCAACTTAAATTCTATTCATGACGAGTTATGCGTTACCATAACGTGATTCGAACATTAATAGATTATTTGGATCTATAATGCAAACAGTACTAGAGACTATAGGTCTAGAATGGAATTCCTAACTTCGGATATATCATAGATTAAAACAAATAATTTATTATATGCCCAGATTAAAAATATAAATTAGCATGCAGAATAAAATATCGATATTTTATTCTATAAATTATTTGAATCTAGATAAAGTAGACATGGAAACTTTTGATTTTCTGTTGGTGGTCTAAGATCTGGTTTTAGATTTTAGTTGCATTAATCTATGGAATTTTTGCAGTGTAGAATAATTTCTATTCATCTTTTAATGCCAATACATTTCCCTGCGATACTATATTGTATGGAATCTGCAAACAACACAGATTTAACAACATTGCGTGAGCACCTCATCCTCCCATTTCTAGCACGATATGAAATGTTTGTTCGCTAACACTTCTAAATGATTTGTTTGTTTAGTATTAAGGAATGAACATTTTAGCTACAATAGAATACAACTAAATAAATCTTTTGTCGTTAGAAAAATTTAAAAATGAATGTTTTAAATTAACTATTATTTTAATTCAGTTTTATGTTTATGGTCTATTACTTCTGTTTCAAATTATGACCAAACTTTTTTGATTTGTTTTTGTAGCCATTAAATATTTCCCAACTTTTCTTTTTCTATATAATTCTAGAAAACGTTAAACGTTATAATTCTAGAAAACTTTAACGTTTTCTAGAATTATATAGAAATGTTTGTATAGAATTATATAGAAATGTTTGTATAGAATTATATAGAAATGTCTAAATATGTTTTAAATTAGACTTCAAAGTATAAATTTTAACTTATTTCTTAAAAAAATTAGAAATTTTATAAAAAATTACAATTTAAAATTATATCCATTTATGTATTTTATCGAAAAAAATGATCATAAATCTCAACAAAATATTTTTAAAAAATTAATTAACAAATAAAAAAAATATATAATAATAACAAAGATGTTTTTCTAATTTATTTTGAAGAAGTAAAAATAAGTAACAGTTAAATTATTAAAATATATAAGCTGTTAATGATTGAAGGATGTTACTGTTAAAATGTTTATTTCTAGATTAAGAAAAAAGTGGAATATCAAGATTATATAGAATACAAGCTTCAGTGAGATTTACAAAAAAAAGTTTTTTTTCTAATAAACTGGTTTTAGATAATAAGATGTCGTTAAGTTCTATACAAATTTATATCAATTCATTGATTTTCTTTATCATACATAAACTTGTTACAAAAGAATGAAGAAGTCTAATGAAGTCAGAGCAATTGTTGAACATGATTTTAAAAAATTTAAGTCTAAAAGAACTTGAAGTTAGTGTTTGCTAATTATAAAACAGTAAAATATGCAAGAAGAAAACTAAGGAATTTGTATTAGAGTTATAAATTAAATTGTTAGATAACATATGAGTATTCAGATAAAAGATAATGAATTAAGATGCATTTAATATCTATATTTATTTTAAAAAGGAATAATAAAGCAAAATAGACGAGACACGCCTTCATCATGATTGGTTAATTAATACATTGATTATTTAAATGAACCTTTATAAATTGATTGCTATAACAATGACCAAATAAAGTCATTCTTTTGTCATTGTCTGGACAGAAAGATGGAGTAATTTAAGAAAAAGTGGTGTTAAATTGATGGATATTGAATTCGTTTATGTAAAAATGAAGTATAAAAATATAGATATTATCTTCTTTTTTTTACTAAAATGAATGTTGTCGATACTGCATAAGAAGAATATATATTATCTTTAGAATTAAACAAAACTAAGCATGCAAAACGTGAACTATATTTGTCTAAATCAGCATTTTATTATGCTTTTGGTCATCTCGAAGTTATCACTTTGGAATTTTTTTCATATTATCCACTCGTTTATAATTATGTAAATTATTATAAATATCTATCTCTGGATTGAAATGAGAAATAAATAAGAAAAGTAGGTCATAGAAGCAGCAACCATTTTAATAGGCCCCGGGATATAAGCTTAAAACGAGGTGAAGGTGAAAGAGTTTTCTAATTCAAAACATGTTGACAATAGCCTATTTTGTCAAAGGAAACATTAAAGGAAAATTTTGTCTTAATATGAAAACATTACAAGCATTGTATAGAATAGAGCTTAATTCTAAGGCATTTGATATTTAATTAATGCTTTTATTTTTTTTAATAGCTTGTAAAAGAGTCGTTAATTAAACAATCTTTAGTGTAATGTGTTCCTATAGAATTGGTGTAGATTTGAATCTAAATGCTACACCTTTCAAGCTTTATCCAAACATTGATAGCAGATATTATAAAATAGATAATTATTATACATTTGTATAGGTAATCAGTTTAAATAAAGTAACTTTGTTTATAATAAAAAGGGTGTAAGTTCAAAAAATCCACAAATATGCTTATCTACTCTATAATCTGTCTGCCTAGTAAATTCATAAATTAACAAAAATCAAGCAAATTGAGAAGCTTATACAAGAAAATTTATTTCAAATTATATAATTATAGAGTATTTATTACATATCTTTAATATTAATTCATATTTAGTACGGTAAATTAATGAAAACAATTCATTTCATTAAATAATTAAAAGAATCTTAACGAAAATACACATAAAAGATAATATTAATTTTATTGGATGGAGCTGAGTGTTATAATAAAGCTTGTTCGATGTAATTTAAATGATTTCTTAGATATATTAATTTTAAACAACACGAGGTTACGTTAATTAGTATTCTCGTTAATGTATTATTTTAACTGTAATGAATTTTGTTAGATGATATTATGAACGGTGTAAATTAGGAAGTAAAGAGAAAATGTCGTGAAATCTTACCTGTTTTTTTTTATTATTTTTAAATCTTTAAAAATCAAAAATTCGGGAGACGAAAGGGTGCATTGGCAAACGCCGGCAGATGGCAGGATGTGACGACAGCCATTCTGTTTTCTTCTTTGGATCCCATTAGGCTTAACTAGTTATGTATTCACAGAAGACGAATCGTTAATTGTGTGACATTAAGCAATTAAAAAGATATAAAGTGCATGCAAGATACAAAAATTTCAAAAAAGAAAACTTCCACGTGATGCTCTATCGGTCTACAAATGCATCATTCTTAATAACACTCCTTGTCTTCGCGCGTCTAACTTAATGGAAACACATGTTAACACTTTAATATTCGTTTCATATTTATATTAATTATAATAATATTGTGAAATTTATACTCTGATAGATAAACCGAGTAGTTTTGGCATGTACAGGTATTCCAACTGGTTTTTTTTCCGTAATAAACGTACCCTCTCTTTCCAAGGTCGCTTGGGGTGCAAGTAAGGCAGAAAGAGCAACTTACAACCCTATTTACCCCCACAAAATATCTGTTGACCCTATCTAATCCAAGTAAAATGTTTTTCATGGTGAAATATTGTTGATACTTTCGATTGAAACGTTCTCATAATTATTTTTCATCTGTTAAATTTCCTTGACTGTATCTCGAATTTTTTTTCCTCTGAATTTTTGCACGTGTCAAAGTCCTGTTTAAATATTTGAGAAGGATCTGTCCTTCTAAAGTACTTTAGTGAAATCACCTGCATTTAATAATTAGTAACCTTGTTTACAGTTTTTTTCTTTCCTTGAGATACTAAGCCTACAGATTTGTTGGTATTTAACCTTGAAAATGGAATGTACGAGTACACTCGCTGACATTTTTATAACCTACCTTAAGAAATGTACTATTTTTGATTTTTTTTAAAGCTTGTTTAACAATAAAATAAATTTAGCATCAATCGCTATTTGTACTACGAACGTTAAACAGAAGACGTTTATCATTAATTCAAGCAAAAATCAAATTTTGTAACATTATTTTACTATTTATAACGCTACACACTTCACATATTTTTCAGATATCTAACGAAAAAATAATTTGTATAATCCTCTTTTAGTATTAGCCCTACTGGTTTTGCAAGATTGTAAAGATGTACACTTAAAGAAGATTGTAAAAATTACATTCTAAGTGAGTTTAATCTCAATAAATCGACCTGTTTTATAACCATATGCAGTATTAACAAGTTATATACTTATAAACTATTAAAAATATAAAAGAAACAAGTGTGAGACATACAAGAAGAATATCTAATAGATAACTTCTAACATGTAGCTGTGTAAAAAAATTAAAAATAAGAGAAAAAATTTAAACTTTTAAACATTATGAAAAAAAAAATTTAAGTAAAACATTTTCCTAAATAAGTATTTAATAATAAAGCCATAATTTAATTTTTTTTTTATAATGCAATTTAAAATATGTATTATAAATATTTGAATATGAAATATTGTTAATGTTTATGCGTTTAAAATCCTGAATGAATCTAAAAAATGTATTTTAAAATTTGCAGAATATTTGAATAGCGACATGAAGAACCGATAGGCATTCACGATCGAATAAAAAAAAAAAAAAACAAAAAACTCCTCATTCAAATAACCCTTTTATATAATACGATGTATAGACATGAGAAAGGTTGAAGTGGGGAAATAAGAAGGGGGCGAGGAGGGGAAAAGCATCTTACCGTCTCTGAGACTTCCTTCCAGACCCTGTCCGATGTAACTGTCGGATCACATCATACGTACCAGCTTGCACCAAAATGGCTTGACCGTCTAACCCTTTGTTACCGTTAGTCCCTTTGAGCACCAGACAGGCATGATGGGTGAACCAGCCAACCCTACCTCATTTGCATGTACTCACCGAACAGACGGAAGGTTCCCCAGACGAGTTTTTTTAGCCCCGATCGACCCTCTTGGGTCCCACGTCCCGGGTTAGGCCTCCAGTTTTTGGACACAAAGGGTAGCCTATCAGAGGATTCTCGTCATCTTGTACGCATAACTTTTTCTTATTTGGTCTAGTTGCTCTTTTACTTGTCCAATTTTTTCAACGTCTATCTTTCCGTATCGTTCCATAGTCCGGTACTCTTTGTCTACCCTCAACCCTTCTGTACCCTGGGGGAAGGATTGGAGACGTTTTCTTTGTTATGGATCAGACGGTATAAAAAAAAACTGTCTGGTTTGATCGGGAGAATTTTAAACAACAGTTAATTTAATTATTGATATTTTTAAATATATTATTCTTTAAAAAATAACATTACTATTATTACTGTTTTATTATTATTTATTACTAAGTGCTCCACTCCAAAAGGAGTACTGCACTGAAAATACAAAGATAAATAAAATACAAAGGTAACAAAACAATAAGTATTCTGCTTTAAAGATAAACCAAATATAACATTATAAATAATAATATTTAAAAAATAAACATCGTTTTTCTACCGTTTAATAGGTAGATCCTTTATAAATGTTTTAATGATATATATGTTAACAGAAATCAATTTTTGTTGAAGGATTCTGGTAGAATTAAATCTTTATATAAGGAAAAAACAATTTCGCCGAAGAAACAATAATAAATTTATTGTTGTTTGTTTCATGGTAACAGTTTTGTAAATAGTTTTTGAATTATAAAATGTGTCAACCTCTTTGATATAGGTAAAATATTCTATTTTATTATAAATTTTTAAGTGAATCGTTTCGGATGTTTCTCTGCCGTATGAATCAATAGAGAAAAACATGTTATTCGATTTCAACCGCATTTTTTTTGTATTAAATATAAACCAATGTTTATTTTCTTTTACTTATATTGTATGTCCGTCTCACCTTTATTTATTTATTTTATTTATTAATCAAGAAATTACTTGGAATTTTTTATTTCTTACATCATATTTACGTCGTGTGTAATTTACATCAGTCGACAGGAAATAAACCAGATGCCATTATATGTATAAACATAACCTTAATCCTATGATTCAATTAGTTCTTAAGTGTTATATTAAGTTTAAAACTTCACAAATAATTTTACATTTACGTATGAAATATTAATTATATTCATTGAATGATTACAATAACTTTAAGAAATTGTGTTTTTTTGAAGACTTTATATATATATATTTAAAATAATATGAGAATTAAATTGATAAAAATTTTATATAAATTAAATTTTATAAAATGAATTATGATATTATTAATTTTTAAATAAAAGTCCTAAGCATTCTATATTGTACTGTTATCAGAGGGTTTTGTAACATGATTTGCATATTGAGACAGACAAAACCTTCAAAATAAAGATCGACTCTGCCGTGGCTCTCCCCAGATTGCATTATTCAGTCCATATATACGTCAATATGCCAGATATGTCAATAGGATTACGTGACGAAAACACCTTAAGTTATATTATAGAAAAGTAAGAATAATAATAAATTTCCTCTTTGTTTTAACAAAATTCATTAAGCTTTAAAGTATAATAATATAATAAAAATTAAGATTGAGACCATTGTAATTTTATATTCAAGAATTGTACACAAAATAAATAACTGAATGAATATAATTTTATTCATTTAATAGTGTATTTAAAGGTTTTACTATATATATATATATTATATACAGTTAATTTAAGACATTAAAACACAATTATAAAAGGCTTTTTTTAAATATTTTACACAATTTTATTTAGGCGGAAACGTTTACAAATAATAATTATAATTAATTTTATTAGTCCAATTCAAGAATTATAGCCAAATAAGTTACGATAATACCGCTACCCGTTAGTATAATAGAACGATTTATAGTCAGTGCATTCCAAGCCGTAAATTCGGCTGGTTCGAATAAACATTTAATATAAAAAATAACAAGTTTATCTCTATCATTTACGTTTTCTAATTCTTTATACATCAAAATTTCAGTTATATGAGAAGAAATTAATTTAACTTCTTTTGTTACGTCGGAGGCGCAGATAATTATATCAAACGAAGCACACACCATAAAAATCGTTATAATTATGTAATAAGTGAAAGTAAACACATCAGACTTTCCTCTAAAGATGCTGTCAGTCGATAAAAGTCTATTAAGCACAAAAAGCAAATGCAACATTAAATCGATCAACCAACAAAATAAAATAGTCGAGTAAATATTCGTTATTCTTACGATGACATCGTTTAAATTTTTATAAGTTTTCAATATTTCTCGTACTTTCCATTCTTCGATTATTCTATTTTTGCAAACATAATTTAAATATGCGATGAATGATTTTACATCTGACGTTAACAATATGCATAAACAAGAGAAATAGACGTAAAAGAGGGCTTCGGGAATTTTCATAGAAATTAATGATACCAACCATTGAATATGAGCAATAATTATTGTAACTGTGTCAGATATCATTGATTTATCCACACAGATATAACGGATGTCGTGTTTTTGTCTGGAAATCCAATTAATAATTAAAATGACGGCATAAAATACGACTAAGATAACTCTAAAAATAATTTTTGAATGGCAACTGAATCGCAATGATCTATAAATTTTAAACGAGTAAATAAACTCTGTTATCTTAATTATTTTCTTTCTATTTTTACGATAATGGTAGAAGGATGTCAGTGTAGTTACTTCGGATATAATATAAATAGCAAAGGAAAGCAATTTAATAAAAACATCTCCTTTATATATACAATATCCAAAAGAAAGTAAAGAAACAAATAACTTGAAGTGACAGATTGCAAACATAATAATTTCCCAGATATTACTTACAGGCCAAGCTAAACCGAAGACATTCATTACTTTCAAGAGAATAGAGAGATCTTTTCCAAACAAATATTTCTTTTTTATTCCAACTTTTGTCTTTTCTTCTTCATTTAAGACAGACTCGATCCAAGCATTTCTTTTCCTTTCAATCTTTGACATTTGTATTTTTAACTGTAATAAAATTAAAAATAGTGAGTTGATTTAATATATATTAATAGATTTTAACGAAATTATTCTACTTACTTACTGATAAGTCTTGTGGAAATTTAATAAATATCAAGACGATAGCTGTTTTTATAGATTATGATGAGTACCCGAGAAACGTCTAATGCGTATTATTGGGCGTTAACAATATCAACAAGGAAATTCTTGGTAAAAGACATCACGAAATATTTCGTTCTTACACGTAATTTTTATTGAATATTGTATAATAATAATAATAATAAATTAATGGTAAACAAATTTAGTTAATGAATTTTAAGAAATCAAAACTTTCTGAATAATTAAAGTTTCCACCTATAATATAAAGATTTCTTGTGTTTCTTTCTAAAGACACTTACACAAAGATGACTTTTTCCCAACAAATAATCTTTATATATTGCATCATCACATCTTAATTTCTATAAAGTATTTAGTGTAAATCTGAAAACTTATCTTATTATTTTATATGTTAAAATTTACTATTTAAGAGATAAACATAATAAAAATACAATACAATAAATTCTCGATATAGTGATCACCCGATATAATGAACAATTCTGTTCTTTCTTACTAACTTTTATGTAAGTAGCGAACTTGGTACAGTGAAGAATTTAAAGTGAATTCACTATATCGAGAATCCATTGTGTCTATATTATTTTCTAAAATTAATTTTTATGATTGTTTTGCGACGTGTAATATTAATTTAGCTTATAAGATGTATTAATAAAAAGCATTACACTTCCTCCTAACAAGTGCTCACCAGTGGCTGAGTGGATAAAACTGAATACTGGTCGCATCTCATCAGCGGAATGATCACGTGGAGTTTTCCGAGTTTTCTTTACGTATCTAATACCCAAAAACGGAAAAGTTTCCCATAGAAAATCTTCCGGAATGGCATCTCCCCTTGACAGATCGCGCATGTGTTGCGTTGCCTTAGCTCATCGATCCAATCACTTTTAGCAGGGTTCTTTTCCTACATTTATCAAAGAAGCTGCTTTATACCCTTTATATTGAAGATTATAACAAGCGCGTCAAATCTATTGATTAAGCCAAATAAAACATAACTGATTTTTAAATGAAACTTTTATCCTAAATGTTTAAATTTAAGTTTCTATTTACTGCTTAAAATAGTGTTTTTTTTATAGATTATTTTGAATAAAATGCGTAATAAATACAATTAAATTCATTTGTGCTACTTACACAAAGATCTGCACTTAAACTGTCATTCTGTAGAAATATTAATTAATAAATGAAAGTAATGACTAACTCAATTTTTATAATTAATTAAATTTCATTGTCCTATATTTTTTAATTTCGATACAATAAAACTTAGCTGTCATTATTAAATTAAAGTAAATAATTATAATTAATTATAGAATATTTGATATTTTATAATAATTAAAAATTTCCATCATTAAATTAATTATATCAGATACATTTATTATTAAATTAATCAATTTGTTCCATTTTCTGATTGGAAATTTTTCTTTAAAGTCAGCAAAGTAGTGCAATCAATATCATTGATTTTATGAATATTATAAGGAAACGGATATATTTTTCTTCCGTCAAACTCAGAAACTAATAAGACTTTACAAATAAATTCTAATTTTACGTTTATAGACGTTAATAAATTACAACTAGACCTATATAAAATACAAATAAATAATAAGTCTACATAATTAATTACACAGAATGTCTAAACTCGTTAATAACATTGCAATGTATTAATCAATAAATGGCCAATTTAATAATGATTAAGAATATTTTTATCATAAAAACGTAATTTAAAAATTAAACAGTAAAAAAGTTCGTTGTAATAACTTTTTACGACATTATTCAGTAAATTTAACGATTATCGCTTCGAAGTATTGGAATATTTTTTATAAGCTTAATATAAATTTAATGGATTAAATGGTAAAATAGTAATAATAATCAAATAAAAATAAGTCAGAAAAATCTAAAAGATTTTTATTAAATTAATATTACAAACTTCCAATCCAATTTTTTCCAAAAACGTAAGGTTCTCTTGCATTTCTTGGCTCTTTAGTACAGCACAGAAGCTGAAGAGCAGCATCTTAAGAGGTATCTAACCCCTTCTAACGCTGAAACAATGCGTTTGAAAGACTATGTTTATAGGAAATTTTGATTCCTTGGGTCTTTGTAACACGCTGTAAAATATTGCCAGTATATCGGTAAACACGTAGAGGAATGGAAAACAATTGAATTGCTCGTTCATTTATTAATATATTTATTTTAATTACAGTATTTATACATTGCTAATAATTATAATGTTTAATATTCAAATATGTTATAATTTTAAAAGGTAATTTACTATATAGTCTATGTAAATTTTGNAAAAAAAAATTAATTAAAATATTTAACAATAATAGAATAAAATCATAAAATATTTAATCTAATTATTTTAAAATAGAATTTTAATAATTTAAACTATTAATAATTAATAAATTAAATAATTTGCATTTGGTCAAATATAAAAAATAAATGCATGTAAATTCGTCATATATAAGTTAAAAATTGATATAAAACTTACAATAAATGATATTTATTTAAATAAATAAATACTTATTTGATCAAAATATATATAAATAACATTGTAAACACAATATGTGTTAACTATTTAATGATTTTATGATTTATATATTTTATTTTTAGAAAAATAAGTAACAAAGCTTCTCCGTCTTTAAGATTAAGATATTAAAAAAAAAGTTCCAAACAGCGAAAGAACTATAAAAATATACTTAATTTACATTTAATACTTAAATATATACTATTTTTATTCTCATATTTTATGATTTAATGTAGGAAAATAAATGAATCATGTAAATAAGTCGTTCTAAATCATTGTAATTCAATATAAAGCAAATATTTAAAATCTACTATAGAATAATTCTCGAAAAATCTAAATATTATACAATAAATACTTTATATTGTAAGCTTTTATTCTAATCTATATGTATAAAATTTAATTTTAATATAAGAATTACAACTTTTGTATAACACTGATTAAAATTAAAAACTAAAATATTTTCTCATATAGCATATAATAGGAAACTTGAAAGAAAAAACTCGTGCAATTCAAAATATAGCTAAAATAATCTAATATAGTTAGTCTATAAATATATATATTCTAATATATAATTTATAAATATAGTACTTATAATTTTTCTTTAATTTAATTTAACGAATATTTGAAATTATATTACAATATTTATTTCATATATATTTGTTCTTGTATCTTGTTTTTCCATTCAACAGTAACAAACAGGTGATATTTATTAATGTAGCATTTATTTCTTACATAATTATGTTATATTAAATTTTATTAAAATTATTTCATGAATTCATCTTTACGTTTCATTATTTCTCAATTACATCAATAGAATAACCGTATAAGTGGTATATTTTAAAGATTATTTTAGGGCAGACAATTCATAGAATTTTATTTTTACTATTTTTTACTGAGCTAATTTTGTTTTTATCAATATTATAAAAATAGATACTTTTATATAGGCTACATTTTAATTCTTTAAAATTGAATGACAATTGCATGTAAATTTTATAAATTTATTTTCGTTACAATGCGTAATAACTGTATAATTATTAAATGTTATTCTAATTAAAAGCGCAAAACACATTAACTATTTAAGCTACTGTTTAACGTCAATGTGGAGCGAACAATATAAATAAACTGATAAAAAATTCAAAATTAGCATATAAATACTTTCAATAATTCATTTGGAATAATCTATTTTTCATTACTTTATTTATTATTTATTTTACAAGGCAAGAAAAATTCTCATCTAAGTATGCATAGTGTAGCCTATATACTTCTCTATCAAATCTATACAAACGGAAAGCAGTAAGACCTATTATTTCACGGACATTGATGTGAATCATTAATATTTCATATCTATTGTGTGCAAATTATTTAACTCCAGGGTGCTACCGAAATATCTTTATCACATCCAATCAAAAAACAAAGAATTATATGTGTATATATATGTATATATATAAAAAACTTTCAATCGTGATAAAATGCTTTAGCCGTAGAAAATGACTTAATATCATTCTAGGAGATTTCCTACATAGATTTCTATTCTGTAGGCAAAAATATGTTAATTGAGGAAATGAATCATGTTCCTGTTTATAAAAAAATATATATATAAAATTTTTTTTAGGTTTTCCTTTTTTGTGTTAATCACTAAAGTAATGAAATGTCGTTTTTATAATTCGTTATTCTTATCTGAAACTATAGATCAATCACGTAAAAAATTAATTTAATTTTATAAAACGAAAAAAACAAACATTTAAAATAATAATTAATTTAGATTTACAATTTTAATTTTAATTTTATAATTAAAAATTTTAACCGTTTGTTTTCGACTTCGGTTGTTTTAATTAGAAAAAGTATTAATAGTGTATATTGGAATTAAAATATAATAATTCAAATAATTTATTATTATATTCAATTAAAAATTATTTAAAGTTATATGATAATGGCAGTGTTGAATTTAGACTTGATGTAACCCCAAGCTATAACATAACAGGCCCTTCCCCTCTATCAAATAATGATACATGTAAAAATGCGAGGTCCTAACCTATAGACTCATAACAATGCGAGGCCCTAAGCTACAGGTTACACAACTTAAGTGCAAATTAGGCCCTAGATAATATATATATAAACGTATTTTTATGCTATAAATTTAACTTAAAAAGTAAAGATTTTGTTATTTATATAAAGTTAATATGCATGAAATTTTCATAAAACTGGAATTTTTACAGACTTTTAATTATTAAATATAAACATCGGTTAAAATTTTGTAAAGTTTAATTTAATATTCAGAATATTTTTATTTTTTTACCGGTTATCTATGCTTAGATTTTAAGTTCTTAACATTACAAGTTATACTAAATAAATATTCATAAATAATGATTTATTAAGTTTTATAGAGTCTACATATCAAATTTATGCATCATTTAATATATTCAATGGTTATCAAACTATTAACAGCTTCAAATATTTAAATTTCTATGGTATTTGATAATGGACTTCTATGAATAGTAGACATTCATTCTTGTTCATTACAGCATAACTTCTCTAGAAATTTTAATAACAATTATTGAAAATTTATATTTATATAGTATATATATAACTATAAATAAATTATCAATTCGTTATTTTAAGGCATTATTTTGTATCTAATATATTTTGTGAAGGGTATCATATGTAAACTAGTTTTGATTTATATGTTATTTTTCACATACAAAAGTCTTTTATATACGAGTTTCGACTAATTTATTTATAATTTCAAACACAATTTTTCATATAAACGAAATGTGATTGAAATTACAAATGAATCAGTTGAATCTCTTTATATAACTTAAACAAGTTTTGCATATGAAAAACAACATAGACTCTGAACCATAACTGGTTCATTTATAATTTCAATTACAATTCTTTGAAATGAAAAATGAAAATTATAAATTATAATTACATTTAAAATTTTATAATTATTGTACAGTATCTGAAGATTACAAATTATGTACAGAATTTATATAAGTTATACAATGTCTGAACTGTCCTATTTTAAGAAATTCATAACACAAGAATTTATTCAAGGTATCAGATGTATGTACAATCAAGACTACACCAAAGTAAATTGCCATTCTGGTGTGAGAAATTTTTTATGCCTGAAATTGCTAACTTTCTTTAACAATTTGAGCAGAATAATTGAAATTATAGATTAGTGGAGCATACCGCTTTGCACCCATTGGCACAGCCCTGTATATAATTTTGATTACGAATAAAACAAAAATTTATTTTCTAATGTAAATAACTTAGTTACTATCAAATTAACAGGTAAAAATTGATAAGTAATCTTTTGGGCAATATAGAACTCTCATTTATTGATATTAAAATGATAATTTCAAAGTCTTTGAAAAAAATTCCATTTGAAATAAGATACAAATTTCAGCTTCTGTAAATTAGGTGAGTGCATTTTTTTAACTTACTGCTTTTAAGCATTCTAAGCAAGCTATTTATATCTCCACATAAAAACATCAGCCTGCCACTGAAATGAGTCTGGTTTGAGAAGCTCACAAACTTTTCACACATGAACTAATTTGAATAAGTCACTTGAAAAAGTTCATTAAAAAATATCATTACAAATCTCAAAATNTATAATTTCCATAAATAACAAACTGTGTGAAAAATAGTTCTAATTCTAAATATATTTTCATACGTGTAAAATTACTATGTATTAATTAGAATTGATATATGATAAATATTCTAATTATTTTTCAAAAAATATATAAATTCTTGCTTAGCATTCAATTCTAAGCATTATAAAATTGTTTTCGATAAATAAAAATTATTAAAAGTTTCCTCTATAAAAACAGAAAGAAATTAAATGTAATTTCTCGCAATTTTTATAATTTAAAATTTGAAAAGATTAAAAAGATTAATGCTTTTTGTAATCTTTTTGTCTATTTTTTAGGAAAATTTACGATCTCAGATGCAAATATATGACTAATTTTGATTTGATAACAAATTTAAAATAGCAAATTAACTTAGATTTATAGAATATAAGCGTAATAAAATCCATATGTAATGCATTATAAGCATTAATTTTCAAAATTTAATATAATTTTACTGAGATCTTAGAGTTGAAAATAAGCATTGATGATTTATTTCCTCATGTATTGTAATTTATAACTAAAAAATTCATCAATTTAATTACACTATGTACTGATTATATATGCTTTTTTAAACATTTCATAAATTTAATATCGATAATTTAAATTTTATAATCATATTTATAACGATAGTTAGTTTTCTTATAGTTAATATCTTTCTTTAATATATTTCGCCCCTGGCAAAAATTATATGAGAATTATTTCTTCCTTTAGATAATTATTCAAAAAGAAATTTATAGTAAAAAAAAATATAATTGAAGGTTATGATTAAATTATAACTTTCAATAAGTAAAATTGAAATGAAGTAAATAATAAATTATTTAGTAAATAATATAACAATTCTCCTCATTATGTCCTAACAACAATTTTTATTTATATCCTATAGGCACAGGCACAGGCCTAGTTAGGAATTTAAAGAAAACAAGCATTGTTACCTTCTACAATAAATTTAATAAGTAATCATAATATAAAATTTGTATAAAGTCTTTCTAATGTTATATGTATTTATGATTTTATTAGTAGATTATCTTTGATAGTTTATTTTTGCATTTTTTCCTAGTAATATATAGCCTATATATAATTTTAAACATTTTTAAAGCTTAGTATAATTATAATAAACTAGGATACACGATTCTAAGATTAACTTCTGATTATATCTTGATGTTATATGAGATTACTGTACATATTTATATATTTTAAACTCATCAAAATATAGCGTAGTCATGGTTATTTTCTATACCTATATCTTTTATTTATTTCATTTTACTCATTTATATTTTTTTATAGTCATTCGTCCAATTCATGATCCGTTCTCAATGGCTATACTGATTAATTAATATAATTCAATTTTGTTATTGAGTAGTGAGTATAGATAATACACCTATACTATTTTTTAAATATTTAACAAGATTTTTATAATATTTTCTAGTTTATAAAGGGATAAAATTATATTAATAATCTGTATGATTTATATATTTGCATTTTTTTTTTTTATAGCTTTATATCCAAAGGGAGATAGCATGACTCCCTACTAATAAATCAAAATAACGTGCAGAATATAACTTATACTGATATAATTTATTGTTATGAATAACATTACAAACCAACATGATTTTTTAAATATTTAACTGAACTTAAAAAATATATTTATAACCTTAAAAAGTATAAAATTACATTAATAATTTATACTACATATGTTTTTGTTATAATGTGTTTTTTCCTCTATTTTAACAAAATTTAAATGATGAGAATACGAGCATATCCATGAAAAGAAAAGAAAAAGGAAAAAAAAGTAAAAGAAAAAGAAAACATAAATGCGATTTTACTGTTTTAAAAGGAATTTTAAAAATCAATAATAATATTAAAAAAAGTTTCGAATCAATTCTGTAATGCATCTTAGTTGAAATTATTGATTTAAATGTATTTTAAGCCATCATACTTCTCTTTTTGCTTGTAGATGTTGGAAGCATGACAACTAGATTACTGCAGATGTTAAGAATTTCCAAGTTCTCAGAAGAAAATAAATGTCTACTGTCATATTCAGAAAATGTTAACATTAAAAAAAATATTATCTTTTTTAGTTTTAATAAAAAAAAACTATATATATATTATATTATACACACACACACACATATATATCACTTTAAAAAGAATTGAGTATCAAATTTTATCATAAAATAAATTATAACTGGATATGATAGTATTCAAAAATAATTAATAATAAATTTGAAGAATTTTTTAAGAATATAATTTATTTATATTTTAATAAATATGA